>NC_056732.1:1841035215-1841059159 GCF_019279795.1 Protopterus annectens | reverse complement strand
TGCCTAAAATCAAATTTTCAACCAATTAATAATGGCCTGATAACGTACCTACCCTAAAAAATCTTCTACAATCCTACTCTAACATTCATACTCTTTGATCATCTAACAAAGACTTACTCCAAGTAACCAAAGTATCCAATACAGCAGGCAACTCTCTTTATTCTAACTTTGTTGATAAAAATTGGAATACTCTTCCTTATAGAATTAGATCCATAAGCAATCTTAATAATTTCAAAATATCTCTAAAAAGACACTAATTTGAATCCTGGCTTTGCACATGGAACACTTCAGGTTAATTATTAATTTAGGATTACTTATATAATCTGGCTGTACGCACTTACTCTGTTACCATATCCCTTCTAGCAACACTACTTCTCTATATGTAGTTACATTCCTAGCTGCAACTCTCACCACTGAAGTATTACTAACTATGCACTACTTTGCCTAAGTGATTCTCCCTACTTAATTTCCTAACTGTTATGGTCCTCCACACACACACACACACACACACACACACACACATATATATATATATATATATATATATATATATATATATATATAAGTTCAACCATATATTGTCTATATTCAAGTGTTTAAAGTCTTATTCTATTTGATACTGTATATATATTTTTGTTTTTACATTTTTATCCTGTAAATGTGTTAACACTCATTTTTTGTCAGATTTGTTTATAATTTCTATTACTTGATGTGATAATTTTGTATGTAAGCTTAGACTGGAGGATTTCTTCCTGGGCATCCACTGAACATGGGCACTCTCCCAGTTGGACCATCCCTGTAAACAATTGTAAAATAAATAAAATTGAAAAAAATAAATAAATAAATCTTGACCTGGCTAAGGTATTTGATACACTACCCCACTCCAGCATTCTTGACAAGCTCCCTGAGCTAGGCATAAACCCTTCCATAACTCACTGGATTGCTGGTTGACACACCAATAGGACCCAAGAAGTCAGGATCAGTGAGACCACCTCCACCAAGAGACTAGTCACCAGTGAAGTACCCAGGGCTCCATGCTGGCCCTGGTCCTATTTGGCATCTACTTTTCAGAAGTCAAAGCTAACATTAAAGGCCTCTGGCTCACCAAGTTTGCATATGACTGTAAATTGGGAGCTATTATAGATTCCCCCCAAGACACAAGCATCTTGAAAGTGGGTTTAGGTTCAAATGTTCATAGGTAGGTGCTAGGCTATCAGCCTAAGTACTAAGGCCCTGCATAAGCCTAGCCAACAAGGTTCTCTGGCTTACACCACCCAAGAAAGTTATTTTCCTGTGCCACTGTCGAGCAGAGACACAGAAGTGATCCCCAGGGTGAATTTCCTATTTCCTATCCACTCATCAAGATTTTTCTTGAAGAGTGTTAATGAAGAACTTTGCTTGACATAGATGGGTAGCCTTTTCCAGAGTATGGGAAGTCTCTGGGACAGGAATCTATCCTTCCAGCATGTCCTGTTTATTGTGGTGACAAGGTTTAGGACCCTAGAGCATGTAGCTTGGAGGGATTGAAATTTCCTTAGGTGTAGCATGTCCAACAGCTCTGGGTTTGACATAGCTTTATATGTTAGGCAGAGATCACCTTGGAGTATGTGATATGCTATGGAGTAAAGCTGGGTTTTTTTGAGACGGTCAGTGTAGGGCATTTGTTTGAGGTCAGTAATCCTCTTTGTGAGGTATTTCTGTGGCCTTTCCAGCTGCTGCAGATGTCTTGTGAGGTACATTCCAAAAGGGGCATTGTACTCTATAATGGGTCTAATGAGTGTCGAGTAGAGGGGAACAATGACCTTTTTTTTCCTGGATGAGAACCCTTTTGTGATGAGGTGTGCCACATAGAAGGATTTCCTGACTACTGTGGTGATGTGACTATCAAAGGAGAGACTACCGCTTAGGGCGATAGTTCCCAAGATCAATGGTGGCTCCCCCTTTGTGGAGTGGGATAACCGTTCTTGTGCGCCATTCAGTGGGCACAAAGCCTGAGGTAAGGCTATGACTGAACATGGTGCTTAGGTGGGGTGCCAGTTCATTCTGTAGTTCATGTAGAACACAGCCTGGGATATTGTCAGGTCCCATGGATGCTGTGTTCTTGGCTTTGGAGAGTGTGTTTTTTACCTGTACAGCCGTGATTACAGGAACTTTGCATTCTTCCGGTATAGAGTTGGGCCCTTTAGGGGGTCAGAGAGGGGTAAATTTAGCACTGAGCCTATCTGCCAGGATGTTGGCAATATCAGTTGGCCCTGTATATTTAGTGCCATTGTGCTGTAACTCAGAGCAGATCTGAGTGTTGCCATTGAGATTCTCGACATAGCTATATAATGCTTTGTAGCTGTCATTAGAATCAGTGGCAATTTTGTTTTCGTAACTAGCTTTGGAGGATTTTATAAGGGATCTCAACTTCTTACTGAGGCTGACCATGGAGTTCCTGCAATCATGGGATTTTACTCTTTTTGCAACAGTTTCTTTCTTCTGTTGTAGTGTTTATTTACAGCAGGAAACCACCAGACTGGCTTCCTTTTTTTGGAGGATAGCATATTGGTTCTGTTAGGGATTGCTTGATCCATGCATTCATGCAAGTGCTTATAAAGTGCATTTGTATAGGATTCAGCAGTCATACCTCTATTGTCCATCAGCATGGGTGTCGTAAAGTTTGCCACTTCTGTCTTAAGAAGTGTGATGTTGGCTTTGGAGATATTTTTTACGGTGGTTTCCCTAATGGGGGGAGGGGGTGGGATGTGGATGTCAAGGGTGATTAACTTGTGGTCAGATCTGACCAACAAGGAACTGACCTCTGGTGTGGAACACTGGCTGCCCATGTTGGTAATGACCAGGATATTGCTGCCCCTGATGGGAGTGTGGATAAGTTGTTCCAAGGCATTGGAATTTATGAATTCCAGAAAATATTGAGCACAAGAGTTGGTACATGAGTAGTTCTCCCAGTTAATGGTGGGGTAGTTGAAATCACCCATTTTTAGGGTGTAAGGTTGTACCCTAATATTTTCTAATGTATCAAAAAAATGAGGAGTGGGAATCCTGGGGCATGGTGGGGTATATGTATCAAGCTAAAATTTGGATTGTGGTCTTGCCCAGAATTAGTCGCACTTGGATAACTTTGGATGCATTATGCTAAGCAACTAGCCTGGAGGTGTGGATATACTTAATGAATATGAACATGCCTCCACCTATAGTGTTTTGGTCCAGGTTAGGTGGCCAAATGGTGTGGTATGAATTATAGCCTGGTAATGCAGGTGTGCTCTATGAAGCCTTGAACCATGTCTCTGTCATTGCACAGATGTCGATGTTCTCCATTTTAAGTAGTGCCTCAAGTGAGTGCATTTTGAGGTTTAGACTTCTTGCATTAAGTAGCATTACCCTCAGATTTTGCTTGCTTGTACTTGTTACAGTGGTGAATTTGTCATTTGAACCTTGCCTAAAAAAGGCACTATGGGGTGGCAAGAGCCTTAGCCAGTAATCTGAATCCCAAGGGCGACAGGTGCAGGCCATCTTTGGCAAAGCAAATTATTTTGTCCTTATATTGTGGTATCATTCTGGATGAAGGCAGGATGCTACTCAGGGCTAAGGTCATACCTGCCTGGGCCACATAATCCAAGAGCTCTTCCATGTCTCTTTTCATGTAGTCCAGGGAGGTACGTCTCAAGTAATTCACTCCAACATGCGCAATGACAGAGTCATATTTGTACTTGTTGTGGAGTGACTTGAGTGCATTAGTTTTGTGGTGGATTCTGGCACCTGACAGGCAGCTGACTGTAATTTTCTCCTTGTTCAGCCTGGTGAGTGGGACATCAGTGTGCCTGACTATAGAGTCACCTATGACTAAAGTGTTAGGTACATTGTCTTGCCTTAGCGGCTGTTGCTGAGTGGCACACTGGTGTTGTGAGCTAAGTGTGACACTTTGGTTGTGATTGGTGTTTGTTTGCATTTCAGCTTCAGAGGTCCTTGTTGCTTGGGCAGGTTATAGTTAAGGGCCTCCGCATATGTGGATTTAATGTTGCTATGTGTGGGTGTTTGTGGTGTGGGTTTAGAAGGGCTATGTGTTGCTTGAGGTGTAGTGTGGGTGTTAACCTTTTCCTTTTGACTGTCTAGCACAATCTTGGGTGGAGAGAGCTTTGATTCCAGTTTGGCTATATAAGTGCATCTCTCACAGGATGTAGTGTTGGGTGGTAGGAGGAGAGGGTTGTCTGTGTACAAGAGGCAATTGCTGCATTGCACCAGTATGCCCAGATTCACTAGGTGGACAGTAGAAATCACCAGAAGCTGACCCTTGGACATGCCTGGTTTGGTGCTTTTTTTGTAAAGTACAGGAGCTGTTTTCCATTGCCTTAGCAAGGTACTTTGCAGTTATTGGCTGTTTAGTGCCTACAATTAATTTCTCCTTATTAACAAGGAGAGTTGAGTGCTTGTATCAGTTTAAGGCTTCCTAGTGCTTTCCAGCAGGTATTAGTGCTGGTCAAAGGGATGCTTAAAGGTAAGATGAAAAAAATGGTTTATCCTAAACACTGCAGTGTGCACTAGAGGGGTTAGATGTGAAAGTAGCTAACTTAAGTTTTACCTGTCTAAAACGTTAAGTTTTAGTGGAGAGTCACTATTTTTAAAACAGCAAGATAGATTGAAAGGGGGTAGTCACTTTTGTATTCTGGTACTATGGAATACAGTAACTATGGAATACAGTAGGATGGCCAATAAATTTAAATAGTTGAAGGGGAGTGATTTCACAAAATAATTTTGTGCTTACTCAGACAAGCCAGTAAAAGCAGAGAGGAAATGAAATAAGTGGTCAAATTAGCATAAGAGGCAAATTAACATAAGAGGCAGGCAACTAGAAAGACAGACTCACAAGAGACAGAGCTGTGGTCTCTTTTGAAGTTTTAATATGCAGTTAAAAGCAGAATACAAGTAAAACACAAGGTAAAAAAAAAACAAATCACAGTATTCAAAATATAAAAAGGCAATAAAGTAATACAAAATACAACAAATAAAATGCAAACTAACCTTTCCTTCACAGCAAAGTGTAGCCGAGTCTGGTGAGCTTTTCTAGTAAAAAGCTAGTGACAGTTCAGGCAGTTACATTTCAGACTGCTCTCTGACCTTCAGTAGGTTTCTTGTCATCTCACATACAAATTATCAGGATATACATCACCTGGAATTTATATTGAGATGGACACTGTCCAGTACATTTGCAATAATATACATTATTGTAGATTTTTCTCTTTTTTCCCTTTCTATTCAAGGCTCATGGACATTTTATTGGTCTGCTTAATTGTTTTGCTGTTAAGTTTAACATAAAATGGGAAGTTTGTCATATTGTGCTCAAGCCCGAAGCAGAACAAACAGTAAGAATGGTAGTCTTCGTAAGGGATCAGTTTCCAACATAATAAACAATTGCTAACTTTATTTACATTAAGCATCCAACATCTAAACACAACTACAGAGAAAAGAAGTTCCCTAGTGAGGTACTTTGTTAAATCCCCTGGTAATTCAATCTGACTAGACTGGTGATGTTCAGATATGAGGTCTTGTACTTTGGACTGACACAGTAAGAAAGAAATGAAGATAGCCCTATCCAAAAATTCTTTGTACCATTTATGTCTTGACATTAAATTAAAACAGCATCTTCTGGCTAGGGGATGGTGTTTAGGCTAGCTGTAAGCTTCTATATGGTATGAAATCTCAAGAGTTAGTATAGTAGCATTGACTACAACAAACAGCTGTATTAATTGTTTGAATATTTAGATCTGCTAGAAAACTGGTCTCTTGGTTTATGTAGATTTGGCATTAAACCATTCTTATAAGTTCATAGGTTCATAGGTTGATACTAGGCTATCGGCCCTAGGGCCTATACAAGCCTAGCCAAAAAAATTCCCTGGCTATTTCTTCTCAAAATATTTACTTCCCTGGATACCCTTTCTAGCAGGGTGACTGACGTGATCCCTGGGGTGAATGGTTCCTTTTGAAGAGGGCCAAAGAGGTGCTCTGCTTGACATGTATGGGCAGTCTATTCCAGAGTCTGGGGAGTCTCTGGGTCAGGAACTTATCCCTCCAGCATGTTTTGTTTATTGTAATGACAAGGTTTAGATCCCTGGAGCATGTGGCTCTGAGGGATCTGGATTTCTTTAAGTGTAGCATGTCCAACAGCTATGGGTTTGACATGGCCTTGTATGTTAAGCAGAGATCACCTCTGAGTAGACGATATGTGACAGAGTATAGCTGGAATTATTTTAGATGGTCAGCATAGGGCATCTGCTAAAGGCCTGTGATTCTTTTAGTGAGGTATTTCTGCGGCTTTTCCAGTTGTTGCAGATGTCTTGAGAGGTACATACCAAATGAGGCATTGTATTCTATAATGGATCTAATGAGGGATGAGTAAAGTGGGACAATGACCTCCATTTTTCTGGATGAAAAGCCCTTAGTGATGAGGTGTGCCACATAGAATGATTTATTGACTGTTGTGGCAATGTGGTTATCGAAGGTGAGACCACCATCCACCTGTGTCCCTAAGTCTCTTATCACACTTTCGGTGTTTGGTGTACTGCCACCTATGTGATAATTCATGGGTACATGTTTTTTCCCAAAGGGGATAACTATACATTTCTTGGCATTGAGCTTGAGCCCATGGGTCTGGCACCAAGCATCTGTTTCTGTAAGGTCCTTTTGTAGAATATCCACATCATTTGGGGATGCAGTAATGGCTCTCAGTTTGCAGTCATCTGTGAACTTTGCTAACCAGAGTCCCTTAATGTTGGCCTGTACTTCAGAGAAGTAGATGCCAAACAAGAGCGGCCCCAGGACTGAACCCTGAGGTACTCCACTTGTCACTTGTCTGGAGCTTGATTTGGAGTCAGCTACTTTTACAGTGTGGGTTCTGTCAGTAAGCCAGTTGGCAACCCATTGAGTGATGTAAGGATTAATGCCCAGCTTAGTAAGTTTATCTGTGATTCCAGAGTGGGGGATGGTGTCGAAGATCTTGGCGAGGTCCAAATAGGCTGTGTGGACCACCTTACCCTAGTCCACGGCTCTGGAGACTGATTCAAAGAAGCCAATCACATTCAGGAGACAAGGTTGGCCCTTCACGAACCCAAAACTGGGTGGGGTCCAGTGTTTGAAGGTTGGCAATGTCTTTGTTTATAAGTCTTAAATTAAATATCATATTTGTCTCCCTATTCAAATGTCAGAACTCAAAATGCCAAGTCCAACATGCCAAAAAAAAAAAAAAAAAAGCACAAACACTTCAGTAGAGGAGGGAATATAAAACATTGTCTTCTCCTTTAAGCTTCTTTTGTGTGTGTGGGGTGCAAGTCCTCTGCACCCCTGGTGTCGGGAGGAACAAGTCTTCCACATCACTGAACTTATATATACCAACAATTCATCCTAACTAGGAGAAAAGGCATCTCGGGCTTAGTAAATCTAAATTTGGATTTTTGGCCATTAAGTCCCCACATTAGAGAACTTGTTAATGTGCATTCCAGTCTTTCAAATGATTACCACTGCATATATTTTTTAGTACTTAGCCAATCACACCATGTTGTTTGATCCATTAACCTCAGGCACCCTAGCAGCTAGGATTATAAATGTACACCACTACACCCAGCTTGGTGAGATACAGAGGCTACTACCTGTGTAATACCAGCCTAAATTTCACTGGTACATTGCTCTTATATTAGTCTCAATGTGACTTGAACACCTAGCAGTATTTTAGAGTTTAACACAGTGTTACTAATCAAATGAATCATTATTATAGTAACATTCATTCATGCACTTGTGTTGTGAGCATCAGTAAAACGTTAATGTTCATCAGTATAAAAAAAGGATTCAAAATGACAACACAGATAACTTATGTAGTATGGATGGTGTGAACTTAGCAGCTAATTTTTTCCATTTGCTAGCAAGAACCTTTTGTTCTTTAAAGGTCTATTAGGCAAATGTTGCAATATTTTAATTGTTCTTTTATTTCCTTCTAGTTGCAAAATTAGAATGAAAAACATATAATGGTTTTAGACGTATATTTTAATACACACACACAGACACACACACACACACACACACACACACACACACACACACACACACACACACACACAAATAATGCTTAGCTCACACTGCCAGTGGTAGAATTCTACAGTTTTGCTGACCACCAAATTAAAATTGAGCTTGTTTGAGTTTCACAGTCTTATGACTTGTTTTGTGTTTCTTATTTCCGAGGTCAACCTAAATATTTCAGTATAGCAGAAAATATCTTAGGTTTCCCTGCTACAAATATTTTTTATAATAGGAGAAAAACATTTTAGGTTTCTCAGACATTCTGAACATTTATTCTTGGTTTAAAATAGTCTTCTTAACAGGAATTTGAGCAATATAAATGATATAAACCTTACTTCACCATGACCATTGTACCTTTCAGAAGAAGAGTTTGGAAAATATTTAATTTGATAATAATAAAGATATCAGAGGTATAAGATTATCATTCTCAAGGCAGGAGCACTGTTCTGCTCACATGAGAAAAATTGTGTGTGTGTGTGTATGTGTGTGTGTGTGTGTGTGTGTGTGTGTGTGTGTGTGTGTGTGTGTGTGTGTGTGTGTGTGTGTGTTTGTGTATATTTATGTGTGTGTGTGTGTTTGTGTATATTTGCTTGTGTGTTTTTGGGTATATTTGTTTGTGTGTGTTTGTGTGTGTGTGTGTGTGTGTGTGTGTGTGTGTGTGTTTGTGTATATTTGCATGTGTGCGTGTGTGTCTGTGTATATTTGTGTATATTTGCGTGTGTGTGTGTGTGTGTGTGTGTGTGTGTGTGTGTGTGTGTGTGTGTGTGTGTGTGTGTGTGTGTGTGTGTGTGTGTGTGCATGCACGCAGATTTGTGTGTCTGGATTTTATTAATCCTTCTTTTTAACTAATAGGCTTTAACTAAACAAAGAAAGCACTTTTCCTGATTGGAGCTATGGAGCCTAAAATCCTAGTCCCAGGCATCTTCTAAGTAGAAGTTTTGCTTCATTTGCTACCCCATTTTTGATGCCCAATAATAATGTAGCAATGTCACTGGGGTACAATGGGGGAGCAGTATTGGGACTGGTTCTTTTCATCATCTGTAAAAGTAACACTGCAGAAAGGAAGGAAGGAAAATTGTGCCTTTTTTGCGGCTGCCTTAAATGTGTAACAATATTGATGCACGAAAAAGAGGAAACAAGGTTAAAAGGATCTTGGTAAGACTGGAGGCATGGTCTAAAATAAGGCAAATAACTTAAATACAGAAAACAAAAACATTACAACTTGGAGGCATTAACCAACAAAATGAGTGCTCAGATAATATAAAGGCATACAGGAAGTTTGATAAAGCAGTAAAGAAGGCAGGTAGAGCATTGACATATAGACCTGTAGGTAGGTCAACTGGCAGCCTGGATGTTAACCTAAATGGTGCTTCACTTTAACCCTAAAAACTCAGAACATCCTCAGGAGCTGAGGACAAAATATGTCTAGAGCTGAGACTTAACATTTGTGCACATTGGTACATGCACACTCAAACACATACACACATATCTAATATACAAATACACAAACATACACATATGCACAGCAAACAGACTTTGAAATCATTTAAGCAACCCCATAACACAAATGGTATAATGGGCTGAAGGAAGGAATGCCATTTAAGTATTTATATAAACACATCTTCCTATGATCTGAACTGAATAAATATTGCAACTAACACAGTAGCCTATATTTTTTCTTTCTTATTCAAGATATATTTTCTTCTTTAAATAAGGACCATATACCATATCAATTCAAATAAAAGAAAACCATGCACCCCTATTAATACCTGAATAACTGTATAAGGGATATCTTTCTTTGTTTCTGTCTTTCTTTCTGTTTTTCTTTCTTTCCTTCTTTCTGTCTTTTTTTTTCTTTCTTTCTGTCTTTTTTTCTTTCCTATACCTTAAATCAATTAACTGTGTAACAAGCCTGTATTTCCAGGGTAATGAAGTTTGCCCTATACAAAATGCCCTGCAATGGCAAATGGCCATATATAAAATCTTTGCAATTTTACAAGTAATCACATCCCTAATATCAAACACTTTAGTTTTATTTACTGATGTGAAATGCTTAGATTTAATCATTTATTGATAATAAACACAATTATTACAAGATGAACATCCATTTAATGCATATCTGTCTCTCAGATCTCCTTGGTTATGCTTATGTCTTCCGAAATGTTGACCAATTGTTTTATGTCTTTGAAAGCCACATTCATAATAACAATGGGCTATCTACACAGATAATCCACAGCAAAGGAAAACACCAGCTGTACCATGGCAAGAAGCACTGTTTTTTTATATAAATATAGAGTATAAAATAACATTTTTATATATGATTAGTATGGGCTAGATGTTTTAAGACGTTGCATTTTAATAGTTAATTGGCTTTAATTGCTTAATTGTTTGTACTATATAAGGGCATGAATATATTTTTGTAAGATGTCTGAAGAAGCAGCATATTTACAACATAATTAATTTCAACCTTAAATTCATAATATCTAACAGTTTGTTCCCTGTAAGCGCTTACTTGTTCCTGTTTTGTTTTATTAAATCCTTCTTGCCGTGGTACAGCTGGTGTTTTTCTTTCTGTGTATTCACTATTTTGATACCACTGTCTTACTCGTCGGAGAAGATTTTCTTGCTTGAGATACTTATCTACACAGATAAGGTTCCAGTGTCTATTAATAGCATTTTATATGATTTTTGTTAGTTTCAAAGTAGTAATTAATTTGTTTAAAGCAGGAGTACCTTGCAGTTCACTATTTATAAATAGAAGCATTTCTGTCTTTTGTACTGTCCTAGCCTGGTACAAACTCTGGTTAGAATATCCTGTTTGCAAAAATCTATCAGTGAGAATACCAAACTTATAAAAATCTTCACTGGTAGAAATGTGAAGAAAATGTTATGTGGGGGTGGCCTTAATGATGTGTCCAGGATGACAACTGTTTATGTGTATCAATGAATTTTTATGAAAAGGCTTCACATAGACTGACGTGCAAAAGGAATTATCAATTATTTTTGTTACATTCACATCAAGGAAAACAATTATAATTACAAATAAATCATACTTAGCTGTGAATCCAATCCTATAACAGTTCCAGTTAAGACATTAATCATTTATTTTAATTCCACACTGAACCCTCCCACAGAAGCAATCAGTCTTCTAAAAATCAATATCACATTTACATGGCTTTAAAATTAATATTAATGGGCAGATACGGGGTGCTGCACTGATGAGTGTGTCATCCTTCTGATGAGACATTAAATTCAGGTGGATGTAAAGGATCCTACAGAACCTATTGAAAAGGATAGGAGTTCTGTATTGATTTTCACAACTTATATACATTATTTATGATTGTTTATATTTTTCATTTACAATACAATACAGTCCCACTTACTTTAATCATTCCCCCACCATTTTTCCACAACTAAAATGTATCTTGTTCAAAATTTCATTTGATATCCATCTCCCATTAAATTTAATTTCATTCAGACTCTCATTCCATATTGTAGATAAAATATAGAACAGTCCAGTCTATTTTTTCCACCCCTTTTCATTTTGTATTACCATAGTACCCATAGTCTAGCATATTCATGTCTTTGACACTTTTAAAACCTTCCATTATCTTATTTTCACTTATTTTCTTTCACAATTCTTTCATTCTCAAACAATTCAAACACATATTCTGTCGTTTAACTTCCCCCCAATAATTACACACCCTCTCTTGTATCTTTTGTAAGGCATATTAGCTATAACAGGAAATCTACTTATTGCCATTCTCTACATAAAATCATTACATTCATATTTTTTCTACACCATGCCAGTCTTATTTTAATTGCAGTTCTTTTTTTTATTTTCTAGATGCTTCCATTTGTAAATATAATAATGTTCGTTCATTATATTTAAATGCCATTCTTTTCCATTTTGTCCTACATTTTTTATACTCAAGTTCCATAAAAAGATTTTACTCTGATACTCTTTTATATCTTCATTTACATGATTTTTCCCTTCTTTAACTCTGAACCTATTCTCTCCCAAAATCATTATATTTATCTTTCATTATATCTGTTAAATTCACATTTTCTTCTTTTACTCCTACAAAGCTTTATAAAGGTTCGAGGAAGCTGCATGAACAATTTGGTTAATCAACCCTATTCCTGTAAATACAAAATTACTCTTCTAACTGGATTTAACTTAGATTCCCATATAAATGAGAATATAATAGACAATAACTGTTTTTTAGACATAGATGAGATCATGTATACACTTGCTCAATAAACAATTTTACCCAAAATAATAGACTTATTAAATATACTTTTTATATGACAGTTTATATGACTTCCAAAACATACATATATCTCTTAATTTCTGCATACATTTCTTCCACTCTTTCTCTCTATGGATATTTGTTCCAAATATTATCTCTAAAATATCTGTAACCTTATCATTAAACTGAATACCTTCTATATTACCCATGAACCCAATCCTTTTACTTTTGTCTCTATTTCTACATAAACCAAACATCTTTAAACACTGGTTTAATTTTCTGATTCCTGCTTCCATCCACTCCTTATTCTTAGTAATTAAAACAATATCATCTGCATAAGAATCATTGTAATTTGTTTTTCTTCTGTTATTTCATATCTTGCCATTTTCAACACTCTGTTCATCTTATTAACAACCACATTCATAACCAATGCAAATAAAATGCTACTTTCCTGGCATTCCTGCTTTATCCCACACTCTGTTTTTATTTCTTCACTTAAACATCCATTGAATATCACTCCCACATTTTATTCTCATACACTGCAATAATTATTTTTATTAAGTTGTCACTTATGTTATAATCTCTTAATATATCCCATAAATTGCAATATTGTATTCTATCAAGTACTTTGCTTATGTATGCTACCATAATTTTAGTGTCCACCTTTTATTTATAATATCATCTATAACTTCTCTCAATATCCATAATAGATCTTGAATTCCTTTTTCTTTATTACCAAAAATTCTATAATCCAACAATTTATCTACACTATTTCATAGTCCCTTTCCTGTTATTCTCATAAATATATCATATTCTAATTTATTCAGTACTATTGGTTTGTAGTTTCTGATATCCTTTTTTCTCTTTTTATCCATATAAATGTCATGACCCCAGTATATATTTAATTTTATACTGTTCTTTTTTCTAACCATTCGTTTAATACTTTCACAAAATACACTTTTTGCCATATTCCATGTTACAATATATGTAATACTCAATGCTACCCATCCTTGTAGCATTTTCCATATTTAATTTGTTCAAAATTTCATTAAGTTCTTCTACACTTATATTTCTTCATATTCTTGTTATCCTCTTTACTCAGTTTTTTAACTTTCCATGTCTGCCTTTCTTTTATCTCCTTCTTTTTAAATGTATTCTCTATGTACCTCCTTATTATTTCAAATATTTGTTCTTGTGTATTTACTTGTTCTGCTTCATTATTCTTCAATTCCTTTATTATGTTCTCATTTTCAATTGCTATTTCATTTAAATATGGAGCCACCTCTTTTTTCCCTTGTTAGAAATGCCTTTGCTTATATAGCATTTACTTGATCTTCTCCTGAGTCATTTCATATATCTTCTTCTTCTTTTCAAATACATTGTCTTATTTTTAACACTTCTCTAAACACTTCCTGAACTCAGCTGCCTATATTTTAGTTTTTCTTTCCTTAACCTCACAGATTGACATTCCAAAAATGCTTTTTATATTTTTCTTTAAATCTTTTCCACCAACTCATCCAATTTTCATAAAAATCTCATATCAACATGATCTTTCCATAACTGATTAATCTCTCTTTTATCTTCCTCATCGAAATTATTTCATTAAGTCTTTTAATGCCTTTACCTAATCTTATGTATCCTTCCTTTTCCTGCACTTCTAGCCATATAGCTATATGATCTGTGATGCCTGTTTACTTTATTCCCTCTTGTACAATTTTCAGACTCTCAGATATTACAAAATAATCAATTTCTGTTTTTATCTCATTTCTTTTATAAATTCAATGTTTATCACATGTATATGATGTTCCACTTTTCATTATTTTATTTACATTCCTTCTTCCTTTCTTTTTATTAAATCATAATTAAAGTCTCTCAGTAATATTATTTCCATATTCACTCCTACATAATTTAATTTTTTAAACATTATCTCTCCATCTTTCTTTGTGACATATGCATACATTCTATATGCGTTTTCCCCACCTTATATCTATCACTGTTATTCTACCTAATTCTGCTATAGTGTAATCTACATTTACTCTTTCATTACATAAGACTCATATCCCTGAACATGTATATTTTCCCATAGTCCAAATAATGTTTCTATCCTATAACTCTTCCATTGTAACAGTTCCTACTCTGTTAATATTATCATGTCTTCTAATATAATTACATGGATATCAAGTAATGCACACCATTCTAAGACACCTATTCTTTAAATATTCTTTATGCTATTAACATTTATAGTTAAGATTTAATCTTCCTTTTAATGCAATGTATTGTCTCCTTCCAACTTTACCCTTTACTTTTTTATTTTCTTTCACAATTTATTTATATTTATTTATTTGACATTTGTTTACCGGATAGTCTGTCTGGGTTACATAACCCATTTTCAGCAGAGGCCCGGGGAGAAACTCTCCACATTTATGACTTGGTTGCACATTTATACAATTGGATTACTTATATGAGACTTCACAATTGGAAATTTGACAAGAAGCACTTAGAGTTACTTATATAATGCTAAAACATGTCATACTAAACATTTAGAGTTTATATACATTCACAATAAGAAGATCGGCTTCATAGAGATAAGAGTAATTGCACTTTTCAACTTTCTTTTTCTATCTTTTGCCCTTTTTCTTATAGATTTTTTTTAACCTCTCACCACTTTCTAGATTACATATTCATCTTCACTCGTTTCCTGTACCAATTCTTCTCCTTCATTATTTTTGTTTTTATCTGCTATTTTTTCTTTATTATTCTCCTGTGTAGCGGTTTGTTCTTCATGTTCTTCTTCTACACTCATTCCTATATTATGCACACATTCCTGTATGTGTTCTTGTTCTTTAACTTCTATATGTTCTTCATAATCCACCCATGTATGTAATGTTTTTGCACATCATATCACATTTCTTAGCTTCATACACTGGCTTTCCACAAATAAAACATTTTCTTTTGTCACAATTACTAATCAAGGGATCATCTTTTCCCAGAAATGGCATGTCTTCAGTTCTCCCCTATACTTAACAAAAACACTGCAACCTTCCACATTTATCAAACTTAGAATATGTATGATTTTTTTTTCATTTTCCATTTTCAAAATCACCCCACAGTCCCATCCCACAGAGCATAAACTTCAATCACCATAATGTTTTGTACTGTCCATAACCTTTTTACATACAGTCTATAAATTGTCTTTTAATGCTTCTATCTCAGCTTTTGTTCAATATTGCACAAAAATCCTTTTTGTCTCTCTAGTAAATGTTTGTACTCCATATGATCTCCAAGGATTGCAGTCTTTTTTACTCTCAAATCTATCATCATTTTTCCATGTACTGTCCTGTCTCAAACAAAATGTAATAATATATCTCTTTACTAATATGTATAAAAGCTCTTACCTCTTTTGGTGAAGTACCCAAAGCTGCAATCACTGTGTTCCAAACCTTATACCTTTCTAGCTGTCTTTTTTCTTTACTGTTGTGTCTTACCACAAATATATTTCTTGTCATCTCTCTTCCTCTTCCCACTTGTCCCTCACCATCATTTACCATTTGTGCATACAACTTTTTGTATTCTGTGATTTCTTTTACCTCCTCCACCTCCTGTATTTTATACATAATACCACCCCACAATGCTGCCATCTTGTTTTCCCATTCACTGCAGCTCAACATTTCTTTTAAGTAAAGATCCCTCAACACTCTGGATTGGAAAGTTGTAATCACACACTCCAATTGAGATCCATTGCCTCCTTCAAACAAACCCTTCTGAAATAGGCATTTTGAGTCCTGCCACAGTTTGACCTCCTTCACTTCCTTATTTCCTTTAGTTCATCCTTCTCTTTTCCTCTCAGTGACTTCTCTACACCTCTGACTTCTTCAATTTAATTTATTACGTTGTAACTCCACTAACTTCTCAGGATCCACTCTCGTCTTGTTCATTGCTCACTCCTTCTTAGCTGTATATCATCACCATATTCTTTTCTGCTTCTCTGAGCTGCCTATGACCTTGTAATGGAAGCAGGAAGTGTAACAACAAACAGTGTCCCCATATGCAAAGAGTAGGAGAAGTTCTCCGATATCCTGTACAAATTTTTCCTTGAAGTATAAATGCCACCCTGGGTCTCCACTGAAAAGAGACTACTAGTCTAGTGGGACTAACCCAGTCAACAAAGGATGAATAAATCAGTAAATAAAAATTAATATGTATGTTTCATCAAGAAATTTCATAAAAATATCTGTATAAATATGAACAAAAGATGCCCTCATAGTAGTACCAGTAACTTGAAGAAAACACTCCTCTCCAAAAAAAATAGCGCAGTCTTACTGAAAAATTGTTCTAAAATAAAAACAAAAAGAAACAAAAAAGAAAACTTTTGAAATCTTCTAAATAAATACCAGATTTATACAAGAAATTCATTATTACTTCTAAAGCTCTTTTATTAGGAATACTTTTATAGAGAAATATTTATATACAATTATGTATGATTTTATAATGAATGGTTGAGATGTTAATCAACACAGAAATCATTGCTTTGTCCTCCCTGCCTAATTTATCAATGTGTGCTGACCCTAACCCTAACTCTAATCCTGCCCATAACCCTAACTGGACACTTTATCTTAAAATAATACCTTCCACAACACTACAACCACAGAAGAAAGCTCAGACAGTTACATCCCTGTGCACGCATTCACCCACACAACACTAAGCTGTATCACCTTACCTAACCATAACTCTAATCCTAAGGCACACACACACACACACACACACACACACACACACACACACACACACACACACACACACACACACACACACACACACACACACACACACACACACACACACACACACACACACACACACACACACACACACACACACACACACACACACACACACACACACTAAATCTATCCTCTTACCTAACTCTCAGTCTAACACTAAATCACTTAGACTTGCACATACAGTAGGCCTATCCCCTTACCTAACCGCTACTCTAATCCAAAATCAAACACACCCAGATACAAACTCCCAACCCTTCAACAAAATCACTTGCCTGTTTAACCAACCTGGAAAAACCCGATTCAACATTGCCTGACTGCAGTTCACTTAGTCTCACAGATGAGTATTTACCAAGTGAACTGTAACTATATCTATATCTATGCACATGCAGACACACACACACACACACACACACACACACACACACACACACACACACACACACACACACACACACACACACACACACACACACACACACACACACACACACACACACACACACACTAAATCTATCCTCTTACCTAACTCTCAGTCTAACACTAAATCACTTAGACTTGCACATACAGTAGGCCTATCCCCTTACCTAACCGCTACTCTAATCCAAAATCAAACACACCCAGATACAAACTCCCAACCCTTCAACAAAATCACTTGCCTGTTTAACCAACCTGGAAAAACCCGATTCAACATTCGTACAAACTGCCTTTTGCACAACACGGACTGCAGTTCACTAAGTCTCACACATGAGTATTTACCAAGTGAACTGTAACTATATCTATATCTATGCACATGCAGACACACACACAGACACACACACATGCACACACACATATACTACACATACACACACACACACACACACACACACACACACACACACACACACACACACACACACACGTACCTACATACATAGATTGCTGACAAGTGGTCAAATGTTCATCTTGTTGATCAGAAAAAAAGCCAGTACAGCAGATTGAAAATCAGCTTATTGCATGTACCAGATTTCTTTCTCTTTTTTTGTGTATAAGATTCCAGTATAGTGGGCACTGGGGAAATTGCCCTTTCCTCACTGCAGTGAAGTGTTGGAGCTGACAGGGGGCTTGCCTCCCTGCAAAAAATATGTTTTAAATTTTTTTGCTATCGGTTGTCATTCAATATGTTGAATTTTTGATATATGGATGTATATCCATATAAACACATAGATCTATATAGACAGATAGATGTGTGTGTGTGTGCTTGTGCGTGTGTGTGTGTGTGTGTGTTTGTGTTTGTATGTGGTTTTGTAAAATATACTTAGTTTTCAGCATAAGCTTTGTAAAGAATAGAATACTGATAACAGCCACGAATCACCAAACTTGCTATAAGCACTCAAAAAATGTAGAATCAAAGTGTGCAAAAACACAACTTTATTTTTAGCGCTTTTGTCAGAATATAACAAAGACTTCTTTAGAATGATTCTGACGAAATCACTAAAAATAAAGTTGTGTTTTTGCACACTTTAATTTTGCATTTTGTGAGTGCTTATAGCAAGTTTGGTGATTTGTGGCTGTTATCAGTATTGTTTCAAGTCTTCGTTTAGGTTACTGGTTTGTCGCTTTGTAAAGAATAACTGAAAGGGTTTACTAAGTATAATCCTGATTAAAAGAGCAGAAAGAAAAGGTGAGTAGCTTTTAAGTACCACAATTGATCTGCAGAATCCAAGTCAGTAAACTGATTGGTTCATAGGTAATTACTAGGCATGCAGTCCAGGAGACCATTAAGGAGGCTAGCCCAATTAACAAATTGTCCCAGACAACTGTCTGGTTATATGACTTTCTCAGCCATCAAAGTATGATCTACAGGCAATTAACAGCTGATTTTAATTCACTAACTCACATACAGGAGTCTCAAACAAATAAACAAATAATAGAAAGATACATATATTTAAGATTACATGATTTTAAACTGTAAGGTTGAAGGCTCCAAAGACATACATGGAAGTATTTGTTCATATAAAGGGTGGTATGTAATGGTAAAATCCTTTCTGAATAGGTAGTAGCATGCAAAAACAAAGAGAGAATGTAAGAATGCAATGGCTAAAAAGAATGTAATACTTATGCTCCATAAAAGAAAACTGAAAAAAGTTGTTTTATTTCTTCTTTATTGATCAGGTGAGCCTCACTAAACCACTGGCCCTTTCAGGGGACACCAGTGCTGATGACTATACTACTAGACCAAATTTAGAGATGGGCATCAGGAAGCTTCCCCTCTACCCTTTTCAGTAAATGCTTGGGATCTTTTAAATCCCCCAGCTCAAGCAGACTGACCTTGGTTTAACATCTCATATGAAGGATGACACACTCCGTAGTGTTAGCAATTCATTTACCTGGTGTAGGAATAAAACTCACAGCCTTCTGCACAAAAGACAAGCATCTACCACTGCCACTGATATTGTTAAACAGGGCATTTATCTTATCCAAAGGGTAGGGAAATTAGTAGACTAGGTTAAACAAGTATTATCCGCCACATTTCCATGATCAGCAGTGGTTGACGGAACAGCTATACACCTGTGTCTGTTATAGTGTTCCTCAGGGAACTCACTGTATGGGTGTACTTCAGCTGTTACAAAGAACAGTGTGCCTTGACTTTTCATTCTGTATACAAAATGAACAAGACTCCTTACACGTTAAACTGAACCTATTTCTGTCTTTGTGATACCTAGTAAAACTAAAATTCTTTTGGAAGAAGACATACCTCTTAACTGTCCAGATGTTTGCAGAATGTCCAGATTTTTGTCTCATATTTTTGGTCTTTTGCTCATAAGATTATGTTTTTCAGACAAAATGCTGGCAAATCATTGAGGACTGAAGTTAGAAAATAATGGAAGACTTTATGAGTTTCAGACTTCATATCCTTCAGAAAGTTCATGCTAATATAAAACCTATCATTCTATGAACTTTCTAAGTTTACAATAGCAATATTTAAAAGGTGTCCCTATTTCTGGACCTTTGTCCCCATTGCTTGAGGCTTTGTCCAGATTACTTCCTCTAAGAGGCTGACAGGTATGCAGAGAGAAAATACTGCTCAAACCAACTAGAATACACTTGTCAAGTAAAAATAAAATGTAGTAAAAAACACAAGCGTATTCACCACGGTGAAGGCAAAGAGAAATATAAGGCAGAGTCCATTAAAAAGTAAAAATCCTTTAATCCATGGAGAGACACAGACAATAAAATGAGCGCTTTCGCGCTTAGCAAGTGTACGCTTCATCAGATTTCCTGATCAGGCTGACAGGTATGGTAGAAGACCTAAAATTGAATACTGAACTATAAAAAAATCACAAGGCAGTGTACAAAGTGTGAGTGTAACAAACTGCAGGATATTGAAGCAAAATGCAGAAGTATGTAACCTAATTTGCTCTTTGCTCTGCATCATATAAAAGAAAAGAAAATGCGCTGAGCCAGAAAAACCATCACAAGAAACTGGAAAACTTCTTCAGAATCAACATTTGAAGACTTTCTTATCCTTTTAAAATAATTAGCAATTAAGGGAACTAGCAAAAGAGAAAAAAGAATTATCCCAACAATTTAAAGAACAATCCTTTGTCAAAGGTTTTGGCCCTCACTGAATCATCTTCTTCATCTAATTAATCATTTTAGACTGCTATTAAGATTTCATATATCTGTCTTTTATTTATTAATTATCTGGGCTCGGGTTTAATGTATATATTGTAAATAGTTGCATTTCAACATTTTTAAAAAGTTTTATTATATCCTTATGCTACGGTGGTGGTGCTGCGGTAGCGTTGTCGCCTCACAGTAAAACGTCCTGTTCGATTCGCAGCTAGAGCGTCTTCTGTGTGGAGACATGCGTGAATGGGCGTACCTTCGTTAAAGATTGTGCGTCAGGGCTGGCAATTCGGCACGTAAAAATCTACTGCCAATCATTAGCGGACCGGAGTTCCGCTGTGGCGACCCCTAACCAGGAAAAGCCGAAAGATACATCAACATACTATGTAACATTTTAATTGTTGTCATATTTATAATTTGTTTTGAAAATGTTAATAAAATATTTTAAGAAAAAAATAGTGCTGGGTGTAAAGATGGCTGTATCTCCTGATCTCAGAAAATATTTAAATAAGCCACATCCTCCTTCCTTGTAACTTTATCTCATGAAAATTTATCAGGTTACACTCGGGGTGTAAGAACACGTTTTCAGTTGCAGAGGAAGTGAGAGTGAGTGTTAATCGCTAAAAGTTTTCCAAAACACCATTGCTGGTTATGCAGAAAACGGCAGAGCTACTTTAATTCCTCGATTTCCTTACCAGTGTAATTTGTGAGGTTAAAAACCTGAAATGCGGGATCATGAAGCTGGAGGTAAGCATTTCTGAACCGATGAGAAAATTTACTTTTCGTGGATTGATGTTCTTTGTTGTAATTCCTGTAAAAGGCAGTAAGGATTGTACTTACTAGAGATGCAGTTTGTGTTTGGGGGCAGGAATATGGGAACACAAAGCTACAGCTATAGTGAGTCGCAGAAGAAACTAGTTTATGGAAAATAAATATCCTTTGCACTCTTAATCTTGAACTCTTACAATTTGTTTCCATGTTTCTGAACACTGCAGTATGTGTTGCAGGGGACCGAACCAGGTGTGTGAAGCTGGAAATAAATGCAGACAACATGAGGGTAGTAAGAATTGCTTTTCCGTACATAATTAGATCTTCAGCTTGATTTAAAGAAGTACTTTAGAGTTTTGCGAAATGAGCATTTATCAACGACAAGTGTTGGCTTGCAGGTTACTAGTAATTTACTATTATAAAGTAATAGAATGTGATGCTTTGATAATTTTAGTCATTTATTTATTTTTCTTCAGTGGGGCAAAGCACTGATCCAAACGGACCATTTTCAGACTTAGCCGTGGAGCACTGATTGTATTTATCAGTGACAGTTAGATGGAAGCTGACACAGGAAGCAGTTTGTAGCGTACATCCTTTGCACTAACTGCCAGAACATTTTTGTTTACAGTGCTGTGTTAAGTTACAAATGTCATAGAGGAAGACGTTTAGCCAACCTGGAAACACCCGATTCAACATTCGTACAAACTGCCTTATATATATATATATATATATATATATATATATATATATATATAATTTACATACAATATATATATATATATATACAATATATACACACACATCTCTCTCTCTCTCTCTCTATATATATATATATATATACATACACACCTATATGTATATGTATATGTATATATATATATATATATATATATATATACATACACACCTATATGTATATGTATATATATATATATCTATACACACCTATATATATATATATATATATATATATATACATACACACCTATATATATATATATATATATATATATATATATATATATATATAGGTTCATAGGTTCATACTAGGCTATCTGCCCGAGGGCATTTACAAGCCTAGCCCATAGTTTTGTGGCTTACGCCACCCCTTTAGTATGGGGAACTATACCCATTATTTTGCTGTGCCTCTGTTGAGCAGTGACACTGAGGTAATCCCTGGGGTATATCTGCGATCTCCCATCCATTGGTCAAGATTTCTCTTGAACAAGGCCAGCGAGGTGCTCTGCCTCACATATACCGGGATTTTATTCCACAGCATAGGGAGTCTTTGGGTGATGAATCTATCCCTCCAGCACGTCCTATTAATAGCCGTGTCGAGGTTTAAGTCTCCCGCCTTGTGGCTCTGACGGATCTAGATTTTTGAGGTGAAGCATATTCATCAAATCTGGGTTTGACATGGCCTTGTATGTTAGGCAAAGGTCACCTCTGAGCAAGCGGTGGCGACTGAATAGAGCTGGAGTTCTTTCAGTCGGGCAGCATAGGACAGATGTTTGAGACCCTTTATCCTTTTGGTGAGGAACTTTTGTGGCCTCTCCAGCTGCTGCAAGTGTCGGGTCAGATACATTCCGAATGGGGCATTGTACTCAATCATTGGTCTGATGAGTGATGAGTATAGGGAGACTATGACCTCCCTTGATCTAGATGAGAATCCCTTCATGATAAGGTGGGCAATGTAGAAGGTCTTCCTAACTACTTTAGCTACATGGGTGTCGAATGACAGACTACTATCAACCTGGGTCCCCAGGTCCCTGATAACTTCTTCTGTACTCAGTGGACTGCCACCTATTTGGTAGCTAGGGGTAACCTTGTTTTTCCCGAAGGGTATGACTATGCATTTTTTGGCATTTAACTTTAGGCCATGGCTCTGGCACCAGTTATCCGTTTCTGTGAGACCCTTCTGAAGGATATCTGTGTCCGATGTGTTTTCTACTATGGCGACAAGTTTGCAGTCCTCTGCAAACTTTGTCAGCCATAACCCTCCTGTGTTTGCTTGTACTTCGGAAAAGTAGATGCCAAACAAGAGTGGGCCCAGGACTGAGCCCTGTGGTACACCACTTGTGACAGGCTTTGAGTCTGACATGGCGCCAGCAACTCTGACCCTGTGGGTTCTGTCACTCAGCCAGTTTGCAACCCATCTTGTGATGTATGGGTTAACATTTAAGCTGATGAGTTTTTAATGGTGCCCGAGTGGGGTATTGTTTCAAAGGCCTTCGCCAGATCAAGGTAGGCTGTATGGACTGCCTTTCCTCATCAATGGCTTTGGTGACTGTTTGAAAAAGTCAACCAAGTTTAGAAGGCATGATCTGCCTTTGACAAAGCCAAACTGGGATGGATCCAAAGTCTGCAAATTCCCTATGTCTTTATTTATGAGGTCCATTATGATCCTCTCCATGGCTTTGCAGATAAGGCTTGTCAAGCTAATGGGCGGTAATTTCCAGGGTC
>NC_056732.1:1841027715-1841030215 GCF_019279795.1 Protopterus annectens | reverse complement strand
TGCAGACCAAGCTAGTCAAGCTTATAGGGCGATAGTTCCCAGGGTCAGTTGTGGCACCACCTTTGTGGAGTGGTACGACTGTTGCTGTACGCCATTCTTTGGGTACATAGCCTGTAGAGATGCTGAGTTTGAGTAGTGATTTGAGATGGGGGGTTAGTTCATTTTGAAGTACGTGTAAAGCACAACCTGGGAATAGCATCTGGTCCCATTGATGCTGTGTTTTTGGCCTTTGCAAGGGCTGGCTTTACTTGTGTCCGAGATATCTGGAGCGTCACATTGTTCTGGGATGGGTGCTAGCCCCTTTGGTGGAGGGGGGGGTGAAGTTTGCACTGAACTTGTCAGCCAGGATGTTGGCAATGTCAGTTGGTTCAGTGTATTTATGGCCATTATGCACTAGCTCGGAGCATATCTGAGAGTTTGCCCCTAGACTCTTGACATAGTTAAAGAAGGCCTTGTGGTTATCCTTAGTCATTGGCTATTTTTCTTTTGAAGTTGTCCGTGGATGATTTAATGAGGGGAGCGCAGTTTTTTACTGATGTTAATCAGAGATGCCTTCTTGTTTTGGGATTTTGTTCTATCTTGCAGGAGTTTCCTCCTTCTGTTGCAAAGTTTATTTATTGTCGGGGTCCTCTAGAATGCACTTGTAAAGGATTCTGCCGATGGGTCATCATTTTCCATTTGATTGGGAGCTTTGAAACTTCCCACCTCGGTCTTGAGGAGTGTGAAGTTGGCTTTAGAAAAGTTTTTTACCTTGATTTCCTTGACTGTGGGGTGGGGGTTACTTGGGTGTATGCTTAGGAGGTTTCTGTTGTTTAGGCAGGTTCTTATTTAGAGCCTCTGATTATGTTTTTGTATGTTTCTGAGAGTTGTTTTCTGGTGCAGCTATGGCTGGTCTATGTGAGTCTGGTAATGTGGTGCTAGTGTTGCCCTTCTCCTTGTGACTGGTTGATCCAGTCGTGGGTTGAGAGAGCTTAGCCTCCAGTTTGGCTGTGTAGCTGCATCTCTCACATATGTTTGTGTTGGTTGGGAGGAGGAGGGGGTTGTCTGTGTACATGAGGCAATTGTAGCATTGCCTCAGGATGCCCAGATTCACTAGCTGGACCGGAGAGCACACCTGAAGCTGTCCCTTGAACATGCTTGAATAGATGGTTGGGACTATATTGCTGATTGGATGAGTAAGACCCTTATACTTCCTGAGTATAGGGCTGAAGTGCAAGTTGTAAGCTAGTGCTAGTTTTAGTGAGTTTTAGTAAGTGCCGGTTTTCAATTGCCTTATTTCTAGTGCTGGTTTGAAGTGTTTCAAGTTTCAAGGGAGAAACTGAAGTGCAGACTTCGTGCAGCCTGGAATAGTTTAACTGCAGCTAAACAGTGGTGCGCAAAACCATGCTAAGCGTTTTTTATACCAGGGAGATCAAAAAGGATAGAAATTAGCCCAAAATGGCCAATGAGCTACAAGTTGCTGGGCTGGGACCACTCCTACAGGGACAGATAGGCTGCTCAGAGTTCCCTCTCTCACAGTGAACAAGGAGGCCACCTAACTATCCAAGTATGATATGGGCAACACAGGAACCTTTACCACAGTCCTGGATTCAGCAAAGCCTGAAAACTGGTCTAGACTAGTTCAGAAAGGCGGGAAAACAAGGAATTTTTTTTTCAGAAATAACAGAAATGCAGAGCTTAAATTACTTTCAATACACATGGGAGGATAGCGCACTTGAGTGTGTAGCCTGCGACTGTGTTACAGGTAACTTAAATACAAAAACAACAAACAGTAACTTTTTTTCAAGTGAAGCAAGGAAATAAGTTCAGTAAGCAATGCAGATATCACTAGGGATCCACAGAAGTGCCGAAAAGCCGCGTTTTAGGTGGAATTAGCGTTTCAGGGAAATAACAAGCAAACAACAAGCATACAAACAAAGCTAGATTCGTTTTTTCAAGTGAAGCAAGGAAATAAGTTCAGTAAGCAATGCAGATATCACTAGGGATCCACAGAAGTGCCGAAAAGCCACGTTTTAGGTGGAATTAGCGTTTCAGGGAAATAACAAGCAAACAACAAGCATACAAACAAAGCTAGATTCAGCAGGCCTGGATCTAGTCTATACTACAGCAAACAAGGTGTATCAATTTCAGTAAGAATATATATATATATATATATATATACACACACACACACACACACCTCTATATATATATATATATATATATATATATATATATATATATATATATATATATATATATATATATGGGTCTACTTTAAAACTACGAACGTACGAATCACCGACACGTAAATTACCGACCCCAAATGAACGAAAATAAACTTTGCCGAATATTCTGTAAATCGACTTCCGTTTCAGCGACGTATCTCCAATAACGCTAAATTGACTCATATAGTCTTTAATTGAAAGAATATAACGGTGATTTCCAACACTGTAACATCAAATCTCCGGTCATAAACAGAAATATCCTCAGGAAACCAAATACGTGTATGACCTTCACA
>NC_056732.1:1841015215-1841020215 GCF_019279795.1 Protopterus annectens | reverse complement strand
TGTGGCATCATTCTTGGTGAAGCTGATTTAAGTATATTTTCTGTGCTTATTTAAGGTTTTGTGTCTTGGATTCAGTAAATATTGTGTGTGTCTCTGAATCTCTGCATTTAGCCATCTGAGCTCACTGAAAGTTGTTAGACTGCTTTGAAATTCCTTTGTTAGTGTTAATTAGCTAGGGGGTATCTGCTAACATTAAAATCTGTGTTGGTTACATTTCTAGTAATCATTTTAAATCGAGTTATATATACATATACACACACATATATATATATATATATATATATATATATATATATATATATATATATATATGTATGTATATATATATATATATATATATATATATATATTTTTTTTTTTATTTATTGCAGTTGGTTTACCAGGATAGTCCATTGGGCCTTAAAGAACCCGTTTTCAATGGAGTCCTGGGGAGAAAAGCTCCAGAAAAAAAAACAAAAATACATATAATAGTAAAAAGTAAACAAGCAGCTGCTGTGCAATGCAATGGAGGGTGCCAACGAATTAATATGCCAAAAGTCACAAAACGTAAGTTAATAGAAGATCCTGAACAAAATAGCAGTCAATCTTGCTGAAAAATAGTATAATTTATTGGACAGGTTAGCGCTTTCGCAGTAGCTTCATCAGACCTTTAATAACAAAACACACTGTAACTTCATCATTTAAATACATTAAAAGGCGCCAAATCTATCAGCATCTTAAAGGTGTAAACACTCATAAAACCACATAAAATAAACATAACTATAAAATGTATATATTCAACAATGTGAATACTTAAAAATTCATAAAAATGTATATATATATACAAATATGTATAAACATAAAAATAAAGGATGTGGGATGTGTAACATATATACAAACATAAAAGGCTCTACCCAAAATATTCATACGTCATTATTTGTTCTTTAACCTCCTTGATTTAAGTATGGGACGTAGTGGGACCTTCCCATTCAAACCTGGTATCTGATCGGCCCTAAACTTAATGATCCAATTTATCTCTAGTCTCGTGTAATTTTTAATGTCCCCTCTCCTATGTGTCTTAAAAAATTGCTCCAATACCCTAAACCTAAACTGGTGTGCTGGGCCCTCATTCTTGGTATGCTTAGCCAGGGCATTGTGCAAATTACCTTTCCTTGTATGGTACATATGTTCCCTGATCCTGTCTCTCAATACCCGATTGGTCTTGCCTACATAGTAGGCAGGGCAAGATATGCACGAGGCAAGGTAGACAACATCCTTCGACATACAGCTACCTTTTGTTCGAATATGAAACACACCAGACCCATATGGATAAATGAAGATAGGGTCAGTTGAAATATAGGTGCAGAAGTTACACCTATTACATGGTGTCATGTAAGGACCTGACAATGAGGTTGGTATATGAGATGCTTTAGGGTAACAGAGTAGCCTTTTAAGATTCTTTTTATTCCTATAAACAAATCTTGGTCGTTCACCTGTTAAATCACTAATGGTAGGGTCCACCGAAAGAATATGCCAATGCTTGGAAAAAATGTCTTTGACAGACCCAACGTCTCTTGTGTAGTAAATGGGAAAGGTGACGTTGTTATTCTCAGCATAGGAATCATCTTTCTTCCCAGTGACTCCTATATCAGCTGTATAAATTTCCTTGGCTCCCTGTGAAAAGTAGGGTTTAGCTCTACCTTCCCTGAGAGTGTAAATTTCATCCATGCCTTCAGTTATATCCAAACTGCTATATCCTCGTTCCATAAGTCTCAAACCCAGATCTTTTAATTCTTTCTCCAAGTCAGTGGTCCTTGGAATATATCGGGACATCCGCATGGATTGTCCTTTAACAATATTATTGTAAACAAAACCTGGGTGCATACTGTAGCGATGAAGTAGCATATTGCTATGGCATGGTTTGCGATACACTCCAGTATTAACCATGCCACCGGGTAATTTATCCACATGGATGTCCAGGAACGGAATACTAGTGTATGACCATTCCATAGTAAATTTCAAGAATGTGTTGGAGGTGTTGATCCATTCAAAGAAATCTTCCAGGCGTTCTGATGTGCCACTCCAAATGAAGAAAAGATCATCTACAAAACGTCTGTAGAATGGTATGAACTCACTAAATAGTTCATTTTGGAATAGATGGCAGTGCTCCCACTCTGCCATTACAAGTTATGAGCTATTTGCACAAGATGTGCCCATAGCTACACCATCTCGTTGCAAAAACATCTTCTCTTGGAAGCAGAACAAGTTGGAATCCAAAATCATTTCCAGCAAAAAAATGATTAACTCTATATCATAATCTAAAGGCAGTGTGGACCTCCTTAAATAGGCATCAATCATTTCCTTGCCTTTGGTGTTTGGTATGACAGTGAATAGAGATTGTACGTCCATAGTTACCCATATAAGATTCTCAACATCAGGGTGTTCATGGATGTGTTCATATAGATCTAACAGGAACTGTTTGGTATCCCTAAGAATGAAAGGATTGGCAT
Source organism: Protopterus annectens (assembly GCF_019279795.1). NCBI lineage: Eukaryota > Metazoa > Chordata > Ceratodontiformes > Protopteridae > Protopterus > Protopterus annectens. The sequence continues at coordinate 1,841,017,726 of NC_056732.1, read as the reverse complement.
CAACTAGGGGTCTAAGTTGGGATTCTACAAAGATAGATAAAGGTTCAGTTGACCATCCCCTGCCAGCAACAATTGGTCTCATTGGTGGTTGATGTAAATCTTTGTGAATCTTAGGTAGACCTTGAATGATTGGAATCAGAGGATTGGGGACATATAAATAGTCAAACAAGACCTGATCGATAACCCCTTCATTCAATAGTCCAAGGAGTGTGGAGTATATGGTATAAATAATGGTATCTACCTCACGATTGGTTATAGAGACATAAAACCTCTCATCAGCCAGCATGTGAAACATATCTCGACTATACCTATCTGCATCAAAATCACAATACCACCCCTTTGTCTGCTGGTCGAATAACAATATTGCGATTATGACATAGAGAGCTCAAGGCTCCTCTTTGTCGGTAATTGAGGTTGTGCCTCCTGTTCGTCACCCTTCCCTGTTCCATCTTGTAGATGTCATCTTCCACCAATTTGCTATAAGCAGCAACCAGGGGGTGCATGGGGGGGATAAAGGTACTTGGTACTTTAAAAGCAACATCAGGTGGGGAGGTGTCTGAGTCCTTAAAGAAAATTCTCAAGGACAAATTCCTAATAAATAACTTAAAGTCCTTCAAAGTTTCTTCATACTTGCTGTCCATCGTAGGAATAAAAGTCAGTCCTCTACTCAAAACCTGTATCTCAAATTCATTTAATACATACCCAGATAAATTAAAAACAGTACCTACTGTTTGACCTCCCACATTTTCTTGATGGTCCGATTCGACTGTCTCTCCCTACTTTTCACAGGGAGCCAAGGAAATTTATACAGCTGATATTAGGAGTCACTGGGAAGAAAGATGATTCCTATGCTGAGAATAACAACGTCACCTTTCCCATTTACTACACAAGAGATGTTGGGTCTGTCAAAGACATTTTTTCCAAGCATTGGCATATTCTTTCGGTGGACCCTACCATTAGTGATTTAACAGGTGAACGACCAAGATTTGTTTATAGGAATAAAAAGAATCTTAAAAGGCTACTCTGTTACCCTAAAGCATCTCATATACCAACCTCATTGTCAGGTCCTTACATGACACCATGTAATAGGTGTAACTTCTGCACCTATATTTCAACTGACCCTATCTTCATTTATCCATATGGGTCTGGTGTGTTTCATATTCGAACAAAAGGTAGCTGTATGTCGAAGGATGTTGTCTACCTTGCCTCGTGCATATCTTGCCCTGCCTACTATGTAGGCAAGACCAATCGGGTATTGAGAGACAGGATCAGGGAACATATGTACCATACAAGGAAAGGTAATTTGCACAATGCCCTGGCTAAGCATACCAAGAATGAGGGCCCAGCACACCAGTTTAGGTTTAGGGTATTGGAGCAAATTTTTAAGACACATAGGAGAGGGGACATTAAAAATTACACCGAGACTAGAGAGATAAATTGGATCATTAAGTTTAGGGCCGATCAGATACCAGGTTTGAATGGGAAGGTCCCACTACGTCCCATACTTAAATCAAGGAGGTTAAAGAACAAATAATGACGTATGAATATTTTGGGTAGAGCCTTTTATGTTTGTATATATGTTACACATCCCACATCCTTTATTTTTATGTTTATACATATTTGTATATATATATACATTTTTATGAATTTTTAAGTATTCACATTGTTGAATATATACATTTTATAGTTATGTTTATTTTATGTGGTTTTATGAGTGTTTACACCTTTAAGATGCTGATAGATTTGGCGCCTTTTAATGTATTTAAATGATGAAGTTACAGTGTGTTTTGTTATTAAAGGTCTGATGAAGCTACTGCGAAAGCGCTAACCTGTCCAATAAATTATACTATTTTTCAGCAAGATTGACTGCTATTTTGTTCAGGATCTTCTATTAACTTACGTTTTGTGACTTTTGGCATATTAATTCGTTGGCACCCTCCATTGCATTGCACAGCAGCTGCTTGTTTACTTTTTACTCTTATCTGCCGTTTTGCTGCTGAGCATTAAATCTTCTGGGCTGTTTATATTTGTTTTAAAAATACATATAATATTCGACAGAGACAGTCTAGGGACAGAACGTTATTATTACAATGTAGTCAGAATAATGTGAAACTATTCAGATATATAATAGCAGTCATATCAATTAATACATTGAGAGAAAAAATATGTTAGCAATAGAACAATGCAAAAAATTAATACAAATTAGAGAACAAGTATAGTAGCTAAAAGAAGGATGTGATATTAAAGGACATTAAGTAGAGTTAGTTATGTGGGGTGGGAGCAAGAGCATTCCCACTGTGATGCTAGGTGTAGGAAAAGAGACTTCTTAAAGGTAGAGTGGTTAGAGGTGGTGCGGATGTTTGGTGGTAAGGAGTTCCAGAGGCGAGGCTGAATGAAAGAAGTTTTTTGCCTGGGGATGAGTAGGTTTATGCACTTCTAGTAGATTTTGATTATTAGACCATAGAACTCTGTTAGGTAGGTGCATTTTAAAGGCAGAGGAAAGGGAGGGAC
>NC_056732.1:1840970215-1841007715 GCF_019279795.1 Protopterus annectens | reverse complement strand
CCAACCAAAGACATTTTAGAGGCTGCTACTTGGAGTTCAGTGCACACCTTCACAAAGCACTATCATTTACCACTCTACTCTATATCCAGGGCAGGCTTTGCCACTGCAGTTCTGCAGGGCTTTATAGCCGCTCCTAATGCTATTTAGCTCCAGCCTCCCAACCTTAGCTTTGGGATTCAACCCAATTGTAATGACTGCAACAGTGAAACACGAAGAACATAGTACAGTTGTGTACACTTACCATAAATGTAGATGTTAGAGTGTATTCACTGTTGCATTCCAGGCTACCCACCCGCCATCCCCCATTTCTTTGCTGGAACCTATCTGTACTTCTCTATTCTATACAACCTATGTGGTGTATTTGCTTGTAGATGAAGGCAAAATGTATACTTTGGTGCATGCGTGTTTTTTTGACATATTTTTAGCCTACCCTTTTGGGGGCACCTGACATCTGGGGCAAGAAAAACTGAGGAAAATGACGTCGGCTGCATCTTTTATACCCCTGGCCCACTGACATCAGGGAAGAGGCGACAGCAACCGACGCCGGACCTAGACTTTGGAATTCCGGCCGAATGAGGGTAGCCTGCCAGCAGGGTAACCCAATTGTAATGACTGCAACAGTGAATACACTCTAACATCTACATTTATGGTAAGTGTACACAACTGTACTTTGTGGTGTGACTGTCCAAACACTACAGACCAAGACTAAAGGGTGCGGACTTGGGCTGGTTGAGCCATTTTGCAGGGCTGGTATGTGGTTCAGTGAGGAGTTTCATCTTTCACCACTTTTGTGCGACGGTATAAACTTGGAAGTATGCTTTTTTGCCTCCTATATGGGGAAGTACGGGGAGGTTGCCCCAAAATACATTTTTATTTTAGTTGAAATTTTAGAGAAGAGTTTCTTAATCTGTTGAGATCAGCAAGAGTTATTTCAATTATGTTTGCATTGATCTGTCATAAGAGGAGCACTAACAAATACTTGGTTTAAAGTAAATTGCCACCAAAGAATGTTCTGTGTCCATCTGAATGTCATATTACAAATCCATATAATTTAATTGTTCTGTATAAATTAATGCTTGGGTTTCTAATCTTGCTAAGTCATCTGGCACAGATTAGTGGTGCTGGGAGTGAATGAACATGACTGGTCATCCTGGTTGCTACCCCACTCTGGAGCACATACAAGGCTATGGTGGGGCAAAGGTGGCAGCCGCCACCAGAATAAAGTGTTTGGGTAATGATCAGTAGTTTGGTTTTAATACTAGTGATGCATTTGCAGTTAGGACTGAAGCAGTTTAATAGTCCTGTGTGGTCTAAGCTGAGGAAGTTGTTTCCTAAATATGTAACAAGTGGTTTGCCACAGTTTGGAAGAAAAAGAGACAGTTTTGGTATTAACGTAGGTGTCGCTCTTTCCTCTCTAATATAGGTGATGAACAGGTGGGGTAGTTTCTTTACATGCTTTATTACATAAAAACACATCAGGATGGATAGCAGCATCACAAAGTATAAATGAACTAATTAACTGACAGACTATACAGACATACATGCTTACATCTCAACAGCTTACTACAAAATGGCAGTCAGGCTCACACATGGTTCGTATTTATACACTTGTGCAAGCCCCTGGAAAACTTCTTAAAACCATATATATACATATTGATCTACATCTTCCTCCTTAAATAGATTGCCCTCCATAAAATGACATTGGACTAAGACATGCAATAATATAAACATCAGAAACAAACACAATGCTCATGTCCAAGTTGCTCTGTATTTGGAACATGGTCTGGAAATGTGACCTGATTTAGTAATATAGTAATCAGAACTGGGTTTAACAAGAGGGACAGTCTTTGGTGAACAACTTGTATCAGAAACTTCGGGATTCATCTGAGGAACAGGGAGTCTTTCTCACAGGCTTATATGCTGCAGTACAGGCTCGGACACCAACATCAAATGTTTCTGATTACATGTAAACTCTACTTGTGATTCTACAATTTATGATCTCTGCTTTGGGCAAATACTCTTCATGACTCTAATCTGATCATAACCTTTGCACATTTGTATTCTCACTGTCTCTCCATGTAATGGATTGAGTGGTTTACTGGACTTGTCATAATAAGACTTCTGGGCTAAGCACTTCTTTGACAGGTGGGTTTTTACTTGGAACCAATAAACTACTGCTGACTGGTAATGTAGTTCTGGTTTGTCTCAACAGACATCTCTAAGCAGGTGAACCAAGATATTTATTATGAGGAATATTTCTGAGATTTGAGAGACTCAGGAAAACATCACTAATGTCTTGTGCTGACTTCTTTAGTAATTATTTCGCACTATGAACTGCTCGTTCTGCCAAACCATTTGACTGTGGATGCTCAGGGCTACTTGTAACATGAATAAAGTTCCACTCCTCAAAATCTTTTGAACTGTTGGCTTGTGAACTGTGTACAGTAATCCCAAATAACTTTGTGCGGACTATCATGGACTGCAAAATTATGCTTTATTTTAGCAATGACAGTACTGGATGCTAGATTAGGAAGTAGATCAGTCTCAAACCAATTTGAATAAGAGTCTGCTAACACCAAGTAATGTTGACCATTCCATTTTGAAAATGTCAATGCCTACTGTCGACCAAGGTAGTTCAAGAATCTGGTTTAGCTGAAGTGGTTCTTTCTGTTGATGTGGCTTATTACTATTACATACAGAACAAAATGATAGCACTCTCTCAATATCTTGTGACATAGAAGGCCAAAACACTAGTCCTCTCACCCTTCTTTTGGTATAATCTGCTCCTGGGTGGCCATGATGCAAGATAATAATGTACTCCTGCTGCAAGGACTTTGGAACAATTACTTTTGGACTTTTCACGACGATACCTTTGTCAGGCAAAATCTCATCTCTGTAAGGAAAATAACGTTGCACTTCTTGAGGTAAACTGGATTGTTTTGATGGCCATCGTTGTTTGATAAAGTAGTTGAGCCTTTGTAAAACTGGATCTGTGATTGTGTGATCTCTCAAGTCATCAAGACGTGTGAAAGAAAAATTTGTCTCTTCCATGATTTCAAAATCAGGTTGCTCATTGTCATGCTGTTCAGTGGAATTTCTGGGTGATCTGGATAAAGTATTAGCAAGATAAAGAATATTAGCAAGATAAAGAAGTTTGCCTTCCTTATAGACGAGATTGAAGTGATACTTTTACAATTTCAACATCATGTATTGCAGTCTGACAGGAGCTGTATCCATAGCCTTTCCCAAAATAGTGACTAGAGGTTGGTGGCTTGTTTTGGTCTGAATAGGTCTATCATTAACATAATCATAGAACTTTGAGCATACTGCTTTTCAGTTGACTTGTTGACCCTCTTGTGGAATGACTGCACCTCAACTAAATTTTGAAGCATCACATGAAAGAGTAACTGGTTTGTGAACATCATAGTATCTGCGAGTTGGTGGACTGGCAATTCTCTGTTTCAGGACATCAAATGCTCTCTGGTGCTGTTCTAACCATGACAAGGATATATCTTTACATGTCAGCTCTTGGAATGGTGCTGGTATTTGACTCAATTCTAGAATGAACCTGCCTAGATAGTTAACCATGCCCGGAAAACATTGTAGGGCTTGAACATTGTCTGGAGCTGGCATCTCAAGAATAGCTGTTTGCTTGGAAGGGCCTTGTCGCAAGCCTGAACAGGTCAACAAATGACCAATATAAGTTATTTCTTGTAACCTGAATTTGCATTTCTGAGGATTCAGCGTAAGATTCACTTTATGAGCTCTCCAGAACTATCCTGAGGTGCATCTCATTGGTTATAAAACACAAAAAGAAAAATCTAGTAAAACTAGACTTTCCACTGTGTGATGCTTTAAACCTCTTTTGTCAGAGGCAACATGATATATATACAAATTAACCTTTTAAGGATATCAGGTGTTTCACCTAAATGGCAATTCTGAATGTCCATGACTTTTTTTTTCTTTTAAATCTGTTTATGGACAATTTCAGGCTAATAGAGCCAAACCCCACTAACTGTGGACATGCATGTTTCTGCCTTCGTATGCATCATCAGTGCAGCATAAGATGAATGCTTGACCTTTGGAAACACAGGGTTGTCGTACCCAACTGATATCCATAAACATTAGGGTGTCTACAAAATATTCCATCTAACAAACTAAAACAATGAGTAAAAAGGTCACACAAGAAAACCCATTGGTTAAAAACACAAAAAGATAAATCTAGCAAAGCTAGACTTTCCACTGTGTGTTTAGTTGGGTATGACAACCTCATGTTTGCAAACGTCAGTACACATGGGGTTACACATTCTTTAAATTTACATTTTTTAAGTGCTTCTTCCCTTGACTCAGCTGGGACAACAATTTACGTTTTTCCCCCCTCTGCTGCATATACAGCAGGTACATACACAAAGGAATGCTCCCTTTCAATGACTTCTGACCCAGCTAAATTAAGCAAAATAAATGCCTTTTTTGTGGTCATCTTTATCAGAAAATGCAGCGTGTATTAAAATACCATACTCTTCCTCAAACACTCTCTGATTCTCTGTAATATTACTATCAAACACTAGTGGTCCTGGTGGTTTTTGAAATCTATCTGCCATGCCAACAAATTATGCCAAAACAAACTGCAAAATAAGGCCCTTGTAGTTATATACAAACAAGCTGATGTGTGTGCTTGTAATACCATACAAGCTGCTGTGTGTGCTTGTAATACCATTCAAATGAACAGTAAACTCTTTGAAACACAGTACTTTGCGAAATATGCTTTGAAATGGCTGTATTTTGTGAAATAACTGTACTGTAATACTGCACAAACATGTGAACACTTTTTATACTTCAGATATCTTGAATAGCATTAATTAATACAAAAAATACTGCTGATTGAAAAAATGTGATTTTCCTTGTTTTATTTGTTTTGTGCAATTCAGACTTTATTTCAAACATTTTCCATAGTTATTTGAATATTTCTATCAATGTGTTGCAGTTTTGGACATTTTGTTTAACTAGAAATTCATTTAAAGCATTCTGAATGCTTTGTTTCATATTTTGTGAATAAGAAATCATTTGAGCAAGTTTTAATACCTGAAATTAATTTCTGACCTGTTTTGGAAGTTATACGTGCAACAGGGATGATTCACCCCTCTATCTGGAGAAACTGGATCCCATTCTGGCACCATGTCATTCATCCCTCTCTAATATAGATGATGAACAGGTGGGGTAGTTTGTTTACATGCTTAATTACATAAAAACACATCAGGATGATTAGCAGCATCACAAAGTATAAATGAACTGATTGACAGACTATACTGACATACATGCATACATCTCAACAGCTTACTACAAAATGGCGGTCAGGCTCGCACATGTTCAGTATTTATACACTTGTGTAAGGCCCTGCAAAGCTTCATAAAGGCATACATAGGAAAGGATCTTTTTTCAGTTGCTAGCTATGGTGTTGCTCAGAAACAGAGGCAGAGCTGGCTCAACCAGCCCCCGCTGCCAGTCCCTGAACTAGCACCCTACTGTCTTGCTCAAACTGAGGAGTAAAAACAAAAGACAAAAAACAACTTCTTTGAATCTTTAACATGTTAATGGCCTGGCTTCTTGCAGACATTAACCACAGACCTCCCCCAGCTCTTCAAACAGAGCAAAAAAAAAAAAAAAGTAAATCTCCAGTAGCACACACATTTTAAACTGTAGTAAGATTGCTACATTTGTAGCAGTCAGCTTGCTACTGCTTACCACAAATGTTGGCAAGTTGCTTTCTGTACCAGCATTCAGAAATGCTGGTACAAGAAGAAGAATGCAGGAACAGCACTTCATGATTCCACCCTCTAACACCTTGTACCCAGGGCTGATGTGCCCTTTACCCCATCCTTGCTATGATATTGCTCAGCAAGGAGGATGGAACAATTCTTCATTTTGGCAGATTAGCAAACAGTATTCCTTTGCTAAATTTTAACATAGCCAGTTATATTCTTGTTGAAATGTTTCAAACTCCTCTGTTATGTATAACAAAGCCATGAATAAACAAAATAAATGGTGTCCTTTCAGTTTCCACAAAGCTTTGAAGATGTTGCTGTCGAATTTTCAAGAGAGGAGTGGGAGATGCTAAGTAAACCACAGAAAGAGCTGCACAGGGAGGTGATGATACAGAACTATGAGAGCTTGATTTCTGTAGGTAAGCTGATTTCCAAGGTGCCATCTTTACTTGTCAAGTGTACGTAACAGTTACAGCAGTGTAGGAAGGAAAGTTTTAAAGATTACGAAAACTTAATAACATGTGTACTTGTTTCTGAAAATTAATGTGATTTGTGTTACATTGATCTTATCCACTTGATTTTTTACCTACATTATTTTACCATTTTTTATGGTTCATGATTATAGCAAAATTCAGTACTTGAAAACACACCCTTTACAATGGAATGTTCAGTGTGACAGTGATAATAAAATCAATTTTATCTCAGTATTCAACAGTACATAAGTGTTAGTTCAACCACGTTATTGCTTTATCCTTATTGATGCAGGTACCGTGTTATACTGGCATCTCTTCAAATTTTTTTTAATGTAAATACACTCAAAAAAAAAAGGTTTTAAGGTTAAAAAAAAATTAATTCTCTACCTCTGATTTAGCTTAATCGAAAATATGCTTAGTGCAAATGCACTAATAAAATTTCATTTAACTAATTAGCCCAATTCGACAGAAAATGGAGGTTGTATGTTGCTTATCCGCAAGTTGTCTCTGTTTTATCCCTGTCACATATTAATATGCTGTGAATACATCCAGTCACTGTTCTACCCCTGTCATGTAGTAACATGCTATATAACTGTATGCAGTTGCTGTCCTATCCCTGTCATATAATAATGTGCTATAACTGAATGCAGTCATTGTCCTATCCTTGTCACACAGTAACGTGCTGTGACTGCCTGCAGTCACTGGTCTATCCCTGTCACATAGTAATGTGCTATAACTGTATGCAGTCGCTGTTCTATCCTTGACGTATACTAACGTGCTATGACTGTATGCAGTCACTGTTCTATCCTTGACACATACTAAAGTGCTACAGCTGCATGCAGTCACTGTTCTGTCCCTGTCACATAGTAATGTGCTATGACGGCATGCAGTCACTATCCTATCCCTGTCAAACAGTAACGTGCTATGACTGCCTGCAGTCACTGTTCTGTCCCTGTTATGTAGTAATATGTAATGACTGCATGCAGTCACTGGTCTATCCCTGTCACATAGTAATGTGCTATGACTGCATGCAGTCCCTGTTCTATCCTTGTCACCACAGTAACGTGCTATGGCAGCCTGCAGTCATTGTTCTATCCCTGTCATGTAGTAATGTGCTATGACTGCATGCAGTCACTGTTCTATTCCTGTCATGTAGTAATATGCTATGACTGCCTGCATGACTGAATGCAGTTGCTGTTCTATCCCGGTCACATAGAAACATGCTATGACTGCATGCAGTCAGTGTTCCATCCCTGACACAAAATAACGTGCTATGACTGCATGCGGTCATTGTTCTATCCTAGTTGTATAGTAATGTGCTATGACTGCATGCAGTCACTGCTCTTTTCCTGTCACATAGTAACATGCTGTGACTGCATAAGTCATTCTTCTATACCTGTCACGTAGTAATGTTCTATGAATACATGTAGTCACTGTTCTGTCACATTGTAATGTGCCATAACTGCATGCAGTCGCTATTCTATCCCTGTCACATTGTAACGTGCTATGACTGCATGTAGTTAATGTTCTATCCCTGTCACATAGTAGCGTGTATGACTACTAGCAGTTGCTGTTCTATTCCGGTCATGTAGTAATATGCTATGACTGCATGCAGTCACTATTCTCTCCCTGACACAAAGTAACATGCTGTGACTACATGCAGTCCCTGTTCAATCCCTGTCCTGTAGCAGTGTGCTGTGAATGCATGCAGTCACTGTTCAATACCTGTCACACAGTAACATGCAGTGCCTGCATACAGTCACTGTTCTGTCTCTGTCACAAAGTAACATGCTATGACTGCATGAAGTCACTATTCTGTCCCTGACACAAAGTAACATGCTATGACAGCATGTAGTTGCTGTCTATCCCTGTCGCATAGTAACTGGCTATGACTACATGCAGTCCCTATTTAGTCCCTATTATGTAGTAATGTGCTATGACTGCATGCAGTCACTGTTCTAGCCCTGTCACATTGTAATGTGCTATGACTACTAGCCATGAGACATAACTTATGTCTGCATGAAGTCACTCTTCTAGCCCTGACAGATAGTAACATGTTATGGTTGCATGCAGTTAGTGTTCTGTCCCTGTCACGTAGTAACATGCTATGACTGCATGCAGTTGCCGTTTTCTATTCTTGATACATAGCAACATGCTAGTGGTAGACCAGTTTATAGCAACACAGAGAATCAGAATAAAATACATATCAGATTGTACTGCCATGTACAGCCTCCTTGCATCCCCATGTGGGGCAACATCCCCATCTCCCAAACTTTATATATATATATATATATATATATATATATATATATATATATATATATATGAGGTCACACAACAGTAGACAAAGTGGCAAAATCCACTGTTAACATAACATACGTCAGTCTTTGCATGTTCTGTAATGCTGTATGTTGTCAAGGCTATGCTGTGCTCATTGTTTTATACCCCCAGTGCATGAGGACTTTGAGGAAAACAATGGTTCTTGCAAGAGGAGGGAAGGGCAGGCTCTCTAGGTCGGTGGGGTAAATGTAATGTATTGTTAGCAGTAACATAGTACTATAGCATAACTGTGTACCACTTTACTGACCAGTTTTGTTTATTTTTAATATATACCTAATGCTTAATTATTTATCTGCTTTGTAGATTTTTCCCAGTTACTATAATACTGTACTAAATTATGCCACATATACCCGAAATGTCGTACTTGTGTTATAATTTGTATTCCACATCCTTTGCTGTTTGCTGCTTTGACGGTTTGACTTTCTTCATGTTATAATTTGTATTCCACATCCTCTGCTGTTTGCTGCTTTGACGGTTTGACTTTCTTCATGTTATAATTTGTATTCCACATCCTCTGCTGTTTGGTGCTTTGACGGTTTGACTTTCTTCATGTTATAATTTGTATTCCACATCCTTTGCTGTTTGCTGCTTTGACAGTTTGACTTTCTTCATTTTATAATTTGTATTCCACATCCTCTGCGGTTTGACTTTCTTCTTTTCAGGTCTTGTTTTCATGGTGTAGTACAGCTCTCTGACTACTTTTATGTGTGTCCTTTTTTCTCATTTTCCAGTGTTTTTCATTGTGTTGCTTTGTTTAGTTTTCTCTATTAAGTTTCATTTCCCGCAGGATCAGTTGTGGAGCAGGCAGAGGTGAAGTGGTGGGACACCAAGCTCTACCCTAGCCAGTGTCCATGCATGTTCACAGCTAGTAGGGTTTGGCTTTATTGGCAAGAATGTATCCCAAAGACGTAAAAAAAAAAAAAGTAAAAAGTCACGGACATTCAGAAGCTATATGGCTGAAACACTTGATATCCTTAAGGGCTCGTTTGCTATATCCCATGGTCCTCTATTGGAGGAGGTTTAAGGTATCACACAAGTGAAAACTTTTGCTTCTCTAGGTTTTCTTGTGGTTTTTCCTAATTAGTTTGTCTGTGACATTTTCTACTCTTTGGTTTGCATGCTGGTTGAAATTTTTTGCAGACACTTCATGGTTATGGAAATCAGCTGGGTGTAATGACCCTTTGTTTCTTAACGCATTTCCAAACACTCCACTTGTGCTGTACTGACAAGGTCATAAGAAGGCTGAATCATGCATGTCCATTGCTAGTGGGGTTTAGCTTTATTGGCCTGAATGTATCCACAAAAACTTAAATGAAAAAAATGTAAAAAATCATGTGCATTTAGAAGCTGTATAATTTAAATACTTGATTCCTTTAAAGGGGTAATTTGCGCATATCCCATGGGCCTCTTATAGTATCATGAACTGCAAACTCTAGCTTGTTTTGGTCTTTCTTATAGTTTTTCCCCATTTACATAGTGGCATAAGTTGGCACTTTACTGTGGACCCCTTGTATGTTACAGTAATGGGGTGCTTCAGTGTGCATTTGAATGAGCATAGCATCAAACACACTACCAGCATGCCAGTGTCTGCAGATCAGCTGACTATTCATAGTGCTGTTGGCTTTTTTCTAGGTAACTGCCAGTTGTATGACTACAAACAACACTATCGTGGCATGTCTATGATGTGTTGAACTTAGCTGTATCTAGCCCATCAGGGCACATTGTGCTCCCTTCATCATGTTGTTTACCACCGATCAGCTATGTTGTGCTTCTTTCTCAACACCCCTCCCCCACCCCCGCTTATAGTAGAATTTAGTATGTGAAACAATAAACTGTGATTTTTCCAGTAGGTGAATATGTATATTTTTCTGTGGTTTTATCTTTTAAACTATACAGTAATGACAAATATTTACTTTCAAATACCTCCAACTTTGTTTTGTTGCAGTGGGTGAATACACATTTGATCGCTGATATTTTGGAACAAAGGTTTTACAATTGTATATCTTATACTGCAGAACACCGGAAGGCATTTAGTCTGCAAAATATCAAAATGTAATTTGTTCATTGTGAGGAGTGTGATATTTTGTATGTATTCAGAGTGTGATGCTCGGTGTGCATTCAGAGTGTGATGCTCGGTGTGCATTCAGAGTGTGATGCTCGGTGTGCATTCAGAGTGTGATGCTCGGTGTGCATTCAGAGTGTGATGCTCGGTGTGCATTCAGAGTGTGATGCTCGGTGTGCATTCAGAGTGTGATGCTCGGTGTGCATTCAGAGTGTGATGCTCGGTGTGCATTCAGAGTGTGATGCTCGGTGTGCATTCAGAGTGTGTGATGCTCGGTGTGCATTCAGAGTGTGTGATGCTCGGTGTGCATTCAGAGTGTGTGATGCTCGGTGTGCATTCAGAGTGTGTGATGCTCGGTGTGCATTCAGAGTGTGTGATGCTCGGTGTGCATTCAGGGTGTGTGATGCTCGGTGTGCATTCAGGGTGTGTGATGCTCGGTGTGCATTCAGGGTGTGTGATGCTCGGTGTGCATTCAGGGTGTGTGATGCTCGGTGTGCATTCAGGGTGTGTGATGCTCGGTGTGCATTCAGGGTGTGTGATGCTCGGTGTGCATTCAGGGTGTGTGATGCTCGGTGTGCATTCAGGGTGTGTGATGCTCGGTGTGCATTCAGGGTGTGTGATGCTCGGTGTGCATTCAGGGTGTGTGATGCTCGGTGTGCATTCAGGGTGTGTGATGCTCGGTGTGCATTCAGGGTGTGTGATATTTCATTGTATGTATTCACTGAAGGATAGAGGCCTCCTGATTGCATCCTTTATGCCTCAGCGTACTGGTGTCATTTAGTTTTAAAGCATTAAACTTTTTTCCCGGGGAGGAAATAGTTTTACAGTATTTGTATGTTGCAGCTACTGAAATTGTGAGGCAGAGTTTTTCTAATTATATTAATTTTATACACACTAGTACTGGACATTTAGTCTGATAAGTTGGATGCACTTGCTATGCAGTGGTTCCAATGCTATTTAAATAACCGGCAATAGGCTATACTTTGGGAAAATAACTTGTCTTCCCACCTCCCAGTTTCCCTTGGTGTCCCTCAACGCTCTATATTGGGGCCCCCTCCTCTTCTCTATCTTTACAGACAACCTTCATTCTGTAATTCCTCAAGCTACCTGTATCCAATATGCAGACGATTCCACACTTATATGTTCAGCCACTTCCCCATCTGAACTTCAGTCCCCAACCCAAAACACCTTTAGCATAGTTAAAAAATGGCTCCTACACCAATGTCTAATCTTGAACCCAAAAAAACAAAAATGCTACTATTCACCCCCGAAGGGCCTCCCCACTGAACTTTACTGTAACATCTCGCAACGAAGCTATCATATCTCCTGATCCTACAACAGAACTACTTGGGGTACTAATTGATAATCACCTCACCTTTGAGACTCATATTAATAACACAATAAAAATCGTGAACAAAAAATTAGGTTCCCTCTACAGGATCAAACCCTTTCTGACTCAACTAGCCAGGACCACTATTGCCCGTACCCACCTTATCTCAACCCTATTGTATGCCTCTCCTATCTGTACCAAATTATGTAAAAACAATCTGAACAAGCTGACTACCTCCTACAACAATATTGCCAGGTTTGCAACTGGGTCATCCTATAGAACCCATCATTGTTGCAATCTTAATCAACGAGGCTGGTTAGAATTGCCAAATCTAATACTATTGAACCAACTAATAGTAGCCCATAGGATCCTGTATCAACCTAGAAATACACCAATATTCACTAACCTAATCACCCCCTATAATGATCTCAAAGTCTTTCGCTCATCTAATAAACTACTGGTACAAACAGGTAAAACCGATAATTCGGGCGGTGACTCATTGTTCTCCAATACAGTGGGTAAAACCTGGAACATCCTCCCTATCCACCTAACCTCCCTATCCTCAGCCAACCTATTTAAAAGCAAACTAAAACCCTACCTTAAATCATCCTGGTTATGCTCGTGTGTTAACCCCGACTAACTGCTTAACCTGTCCATAGGCGCTAATCTTCTTACCTGAATAAGCTTGTTTCTTCTCTGTTGACAGTAATGTGTATGTTACTTTACAGGTGACTAGTGTTCTTGTACATATTTTGTATGAATATCCGTAGCTGCTGTGCACTAGGTTTTATTTCTTAAGAAGCTAAATCCAATGAAATTAAATGATTGCCTAAACTTTGTAATGTACCAATGTCTTTGTAAATTTTCATCTGTGTGTGGAGTTTTTCTCCCCGGGACTCCACTGAAAATGGACATATATCCATTTGGACTAGCCCAGTCAACAAATGTAAAATAAAATAAATAAAATAAAAATAAGCATTTTTTTTCTCATTGAAGAAATACTCTTTTATTGTTCCTCAATTTGTTGTTTCTAATGGAACAGTGTTCATATGACAAGAGTTTAAATATGGCTCAGGAGATTTATGTAGATAATGACTTTTGTCAGAATGTAGTTGGTTAATCATAATTTGTCTCATTTAATATCACAATGGACACGATGCAGGACATATTCAGGGGACACCTAATTAGTACCTAATGCCGCTCATCCTAAATTTTTCTGGAAACTTATAAAGGACATATCCTGCATCTTATTTTAGTATAAAGACTGGAGTCTTGAATGTTGTCATAGATATTGTAGTCTCAGAAGTTGTTCCTGTCTGTGATGTTACTACATGCAGGTCAGCATCTGGACTAGTGAGATCATTATTAAATGGTCACTTTTAATAATGGTGCCTCAGCTCTTTGGGTGTAATAGAGAAAAGATGGTATGTGCAAGAGCATATATTTTTCATGTTCTACAAAGAAGATTGCAATGCATAATTACTTAAACCCTTCAGGCAGTGGACGATGTATGATTGGAAGGAAGTAGGGACTTTGTGGGGGCATCACAGCTGCATTGCCAGTTTCCTCCCATAGCATTATATAATTTTTTATCAACCTTGTAACCTTTAGCATTATATCATCTTGTAGAACCTTGCAACAAGTAGTATTGTATTATCTTGTATCAACCCTGTAATGAATAGCATTATATCATCTTCTATCCAACCTTGTAACCAAAGAGAGCATTAGATGTTACAAGACTAATAGTTTAGAAGATCCTTGTGAGTGTAATGGTATCACTGACATTAGCGTCTGGTTAACAGGCTTCATCTTTCAGCTTTATTCATTTGTTTATTCTTGAAACATCACAGCAAGCCATTTTAAGTAGCCAAGATTGTACAATGAATAGCAAAATTAGGTCATGACTAATAATAAACTAGAAGAACACAGAAAAATAAATAAAAAGCATACTCAACTGATATTACTGAAACATTTGGTAAAGAAAGTTTAGCTGTCTTGATTCCTTATGTAATCTCTGAGATTTCTCCACAAGTTTTAAAACACATTGCATACCTTTGAAATAGCACTAAAGAACCACGTGACACTCCAAAAGACCAGTCAGATCAGTACTGCTGGTGTTCATTGTTAACCAGTACCTTTGCAATAGCACTAAAGAACCATGTGATATTCCAAAAGACCAATCAGATCAGTACTGCTGGTGTTCATTGTAAACCAGTAAAAGTAACATGCAGTAAAACATATATGAGAAGGAAAGTTGCTCTCATTTCAAAGACCTTAATTTTAAAATCCTTTGAACAGTCTTGTCTGTTCAAGTGCCAGATGAGTCCTAGCATTCCAAAAAGTGCTGCTTCACCTTTCAACACTCCAGAATTATGTTATTTGTAACTTCTGCTGTTCATCATAACAAAATCTGTTAATAAGAATAAAAATATTTTGCAACTAAAATATTTCATATAGGGTGTACCTGACTGGGTTTGTACAAGTCTTTGCACAGTATGTATAGATATAGCAATGCTGAAAGAACATGACCAAACCTGTAAACAATGGAATGTTCCCAGAAACCAAAATGACTATTCCTACTTGCTACCCCTTAGAAAATTTTGCAATTTGCAAATGTTGAAAGTCAAAACTGTCTACTTAAGAACACAGTTACTACCTAAAGCTGGTAACCTAAATTGTCTTTAAACTCAAAAAGGGCGTATCTTATTTGGACAGCGCCAAAGACTCGCTAAATAACAATCCACAAGCTTTTTCAATGCTCTCAGTTTTTAAGTCGGGGATATGCATCCCTGATGTTCATCGTGCATACAGCTGCAGTCATAACAGTGGGTTCTCCTGCCGTCAGGCGGGTCCTTGGTCGGCCGAATTCCAAAGTCTAGGTCCGGCGTCAGTTGTCGTCGCTTCTTCCCTGACGTCAGTGCGACAGGGGTATAAAAGAACCAGCCAACACCATTTTCTTCAGTCTTTCTTGCCGTGCGGTGCCCGAAGCAGAAGCAGTTTGCAAGTGCCGGTCGGCCAGCTCCTGAGATTACGAATATTTGTCAACCGAAGACTTCTATAAAGCTAAACTTTTCTTGCCTCAGACCGATGTCAGACAAAGTTAATAATTGCATTTCATGTGGGAAGCAAATACCGCATAAGGATTTCCATTCCCTCTGTATACCTTGCTTAGGCCCAGACCTTTTGTGCTACATTCAACAGACGTACTATTAAGTGTCGGGCGGAGTTCGCCCAACACTATTTTGGCAAAAAGTTTAATTACAACATGTCGTCGGATACTCCGACTCCAATTTTGAGTAAACGACGTAAAGATAAGGACCGACATATGAGGTCTGCGACTTCTACCGACACCACGCTAAAGCCGACTACATGTGCTCCGGTTCTCAGCGAGGCGCCTATGCAGCCCCTGACTACCGATGACACTTCATTAATGGTGTCTTCTGTGCCCAAGGTCGCAGGCTCTTCGGCCCACACCCTGACTACAGATACTGAAGTCGCTCTTGGCGGGGAAACTCAGAGTTCAGACAGGCCTGCCACCTCTCAAGGTGTCTTCAGGCCTTCTTCTTCTTTTTCCATTAAGGCTTACACTAAATCTAAAGCAGCCATGCATTCTAAAAGACAAGCTCCACAGGGCCCTTCTCAGGGACCCATGCCTAAAAAGCAGATGCTCAAAATGGCTGAGGATTTGATTACTCTTATCAGGGGTTCTCAAACCCCCCCCCCCCGGACAAAAGGCCCAGAGTGGAGGAAGAATACCTTTCCTCGGACCAGGCCTCCATTACTTCAGAGCATTCTGAGGACCAGGAACATTCTTACTCCCCTTTTGAAGATTCTGATGCAGAGGAGTCCATTCCCTCTGTCCCCCCCCCCCTGAGGATTACTCTTTTGGGGAAACCTTGCATACCTTAAGGGAACACTTCCACTGGGAAGGCCAAGAGTACTCAGACTCCAAGAAAAGGCTCAGGGATTTCCTCTTGCTCCCTCAGCACAGGCCTCTGGCTATACCTCCTGTCTTAGACATACTAGATGATGTGTATTCAGAGGCCAGCCTTAACCCAGATTCTTTACCTCCAGCTCCAGTCAAGCCTGACAGGTATTACCGGGTTCCTGATTCACACCAATTCCTATACAAAAGCCATGCGGCTGACCCAGAAACTATTTCACAGGGTCCCAAGGGAATTAAGGCCTCCACTGCCAAAAATCCATTACCTTCAGAGAGCGATTCCAGAGCTTTAGAAAGGTGGGGGAAAAAGGTATACACCGCAGCCACTTTAACCATGAGGGCATTAAACTGTCAGTTCCATATGTTAAAGTATCAACAGTTTTTGTTATCTCAGTTGAAAAGCAAAATGTCACAACCTGAACAACCAGACTTGAAGGAGTTGCAGGATTTGTTGCATAGTGCAGAGCAAGTGGGTAAGCATACCTTGCAATGTGGTTTTGATGCTTTAGAGGCCTGTTGTAGAGCTGCTGTTACAGGATCAGTCATACGTAGACATGCTTGACTCAAAGAGCAACCCTTACCAGATCATGTCACAGCTAAATTACTAGATGCACCTCTTCAAAAGGATGTATTGTTTGGTGTTAAAGCTGAGGAGGTATTAAAGAAAATGGAGGAAAAGGCAAAATCAATGCAAACAGTGAAAGATTTCCTACAGGTACAACCCGCCACATTTCAGTAGAAATTGGCCTTCAAAAAATTGGTCCTTTCCAGCCACGGACAGACCTCAAAGAGGTAGATACAGGCGCCCGAGAGGTAGAGGGCAATCTCAAGGATCATTTAGAGGCAGACAATGGCAAACACCTACACCAAGAGGGGGTGAGGATAGTTCACAGCCATTCAGAAGGCAGACCCAATGACTTCCCCCTTTGCATGCCAAGCAAGGCTCAAATGGCAGAAAACTGGCATTATTTTCGAAAAATTGGCATATTGTCACAAAAGACAAATGGATCCTGGACATTATAGACAGAGGCTACAGATTCCACTTTCACACCCTTCCAAAAATGAGAAGCATGCCAAACCTGCCACAAAATCTAAGGGTAGAGGCACAAAAACAAATTTCAGATCTCATGGACATGAAAGCTATTCAAGAGGTACCCTCACAAGAACAGGGTCAAGGTTTTTATTCCAGACTATTCTTGGTACCAAGGAAGGACAAAAATTGGAGACCTATTTTGGACCTATCCATCCTAAACACATTTTTACTCGTACCAAAGTTCAAGATGCTCACATTACAGCAGCTTGCTTCTTCCCATGCTGGGCAAGGAGTCTTGGCTGGTGACATTGGACCTCAAGGAGGAATACCTACATGTCCCAATCAGACAAGATTGCAGAAGATACCTCAGATTTCTTGCAGATTCATCCCATTATCAATTCTCTGCATTGCCCTTTGGCTTATCTACTGCACCCAGAGTGTTCACGAAATGCCTGGCATCAGTAATTGCCTTCTGCAGACTTCAAGGGATACAAATATACCCATATCTGGGCGACTGCCTAATCCAAGCGGACAGAAAACACACTCTTCTGAAACACCTGGCGTTTGTAATAATGTTGTTGAAATCTCTGGGATACACTGTCAATAAAAAGAAGTCAAGACTAATACCCTCTCAAACAATATTTTTCCTGGGTGCCAGCTTGGATACAAACACCCAGATGGCCTACCTCATGCTAGAGAAACAAGGGCAATTAACTCAATACTTCAGAAAACTGGCAACCTTCACCAGGCTGACTGCAAGGAAAATCATGCAGGCTCTGGGATTCATGGCATCTTGCATCCTACTAATCCCATGTGCAAAGCTGCATATGAGGAAACTTCAGTGGTACCTAATAAACTTATGGTCTCAACACAGCCACAGTTTGGAAACAATCATACCACTGATTCCATGTCTTCAAAAGGAATTTTTGTGGTGGGCTCAAGCATGCCAAAGAAACATAGGTCTCCCATTCTGCAAGCATCAAGCAAATCAAGTCATCACAACAGACATGACAGATCGGTGCATTCAGGGCAAATGGTCACAAAAGAGAAGCGCCTACACATCAATCAAAAGGAAATCCTAGCAGTAATAAATGATATTATGGCTTTCAAAGACCTACTGCATCCAGGGCAGCTATTGATAAGAACAGACAAACACCACAGTGATGTGGTACATAAACAGGGAGGAACCCATTCATACCCCCTGTGCAGACTAGCCATGTCCCTTTGGAACACGGCTCTGGAATTGCAAATACAACTTCAAGCACAATTCCTGCCAGGGAAGGAAAACACACTGGCAGACAACCTGAGCAGAAATATGACAGATCCACACGAATGGAAGTTGCATCCTCAAGTTTTTACAATGATAATTCAAGCATGGGGAAGGCCAGACATAGATCTCTTTGCCACCCACAGAAATTACCAATTGACAAAATTCTGCTCCAGGACCTTTCATCCACAGGCCTGGAAAGTGGACGCACTCTCTTTCAGTTGGACAACAATGACGGTTTATGCCTTTCCTCCTCTTCCACTGCTGGCCAAAGTTCTATTAAAAGCCAGAGTAGACAGACCAAAGATGATTCTCATTGTTCCAGACTGGCCAAGACAACACTGGTACCCACTCCTGAGGAGCCTGACGCATTCCCCACCATGGATCCTGCTTCTAATGCCTCTCCTACTGACTCAGCACAACTTCAAAACTCTTCACAGTCAGCTGAAAACACTCAATCTAGCTGCATGGAGGATTCCTTAAATTCACAGTAGACCCTACTCTCCAAGGAGGTGCAGGATGTCATTTTAGAGGCCAGAAGGCCTTCTACTAGAAAAGCTTACTCTGCAAAATGGAAACGGTTTTGTGTCTGGAATCAGAAAAAGGATCAGACTCCTGGAATACTGAATTTACCTCAAATAATTCAGTACCTGGCCGAGCTGCTAAGCAGTGGACTTTCATTCTCCTCCATAAAAATCCATGCCTCGGCCATTTCTGCAGAGTACAACACTGATCCTCCTTTATTCTCTCACCCTCTCTTAAGACAGTTCCTCAGAGGGGCTAAGAATATAAACCCCCCCAAGGAAGCAACCAGTACCGGCTTGGGACCTCAATTTCATTCTAGAAAAACTAACCCTGCCTCCTTTCGAGCCAGCTGCTTCAACAGATCTGCAATATTTGTCATGGAAAACAGCCTTCCTTCTAGCTATCACCTCAGCACGCAGGGTTTCGGAACTACAAGCCCTCATGGCTGTGCAACCTTTCATCATTTTCCATCAGGACAGAGTTACCTTACGAACCAATCCTTCATTTATGCCAAAGGTTGTATCCAGGGTAGCCTTGAATCAGGCTATCCACCTACCTACGTTTTACCCTAATCCACAAAACAAAGGGGAGAGGCTACTACATTCCTTGGACATTCACAGACAGCTCCGTTATTCCTTGGACAGAACAAAGCCTTTCAGAAAATCAGAGCAACTCTTTGTGTCCTATGCTACAGGTGCTCAAGGGAAGCCTATTTCCAAACAGACAATCTCTAAATGGATAGCCCACTGTATACGCTTTTGTTACTCTTTTCATGGTAAAACTGTACTTACAGGCATCAGATCTCACTCCACAAGGGCCACAGCTACCTCTGCAGCTTTCCTCAGGGGGGTTCCTACCAAAGATATTTTGGAAGCAGCCACTTGGAGTTCTGTACATACTTTCTCCAAGCACTATCACCTACCTTTATACTCCAAAACCAGAGCAGGCTTTGCCACTGCAGTCTTGCAGGACATCCTGGCTCCACCTAGTCCCACTTAGTGCCTACCACCCCTTTATTAGCTTTGGGATTCTACCCATCTGTTATGACTGCAGCTGTATGCACGATGAACATAGTACACTTTTGTACCTACCATAAATGTAGATGTTCGAGTGCTAATACAGCTGCAGTCCAGGTTTCCCTCCCTCCTTCCCCTCTTGGGACAGGCCTTATGGCTAGCACCTCCTCATCAACCTCATTGAAGTATTCTTTTATGGTGTATTTGCTTGCAACTACTGTTTTTTGATTATATTGCATTTGCTTTACTACATAAATTTATGTTCTGCCTTCCTTCTGGGGGCACCTGACATCTGGGGCAAGAAAAACTGAAGAAAATGGCATCAGCTGGTTCTTTTATACCCCTGTCGCACTGACGTCAGGGAAGAAGCGACGACAACGACCTAGACTTTGGAATTCGAGGACCCGCCAGATGGCAGGAGAACCCATCTGTTATGACTGCAGCTGTATTAGCACTCTAACATCTACATTTATGGTAGGTACAAAACTGTACTTTATTCCACCTTTAGCACACCGATTATACAACGAGCCCCCAACATTACTCAGACTCATCACTGAAGTATGATCACAGCCCCGCACAATCTCCCTTTCTTTCACCAAACATTTTTTTTAAGAAAAACAGCTTAAAGGAAAGTGAACAAATATCTAGAAAAATTAGATGCAGAAACAATCCTGACTCACTTAGCATCTCTACTGCTTTTCTCAATCTTAGCACAAACTGCTAGCCAAGCCATTAGCATGCATGTTCAATCTACTTATTACAACAGAGCACTTAAAATACACAGCCATTAAATTATAACAGCTGCACCAGTGCCAAAGCACACAGTGTAGACTAGTATAGTCTGTATTTATTTATTTATTTATTTATTTATAATTTTAGCAGGGTAGTGCACTGATCTCCGTGGACCATTTGCAGGCACATTCTAGGTTTAGGATCACATAAGAAACAAACAAAACATATTTACAAATAGAAGGATATGCTAAAAACAAATATATAATATATATTTACAGATGAAAGAATATGCTACAACATTTAGTTCAAGAAACAGTGTCGGAACATGAATGGAAAAATGGATTTATGCTTAGCAGATTTTTTATGGATAAGATGTAGCCATAATGACTGGAATGACATATGCAGCATATTAGGGTGGCGCAGTGGTGCAATGGTTAACATTGTCGCCTTACAGCAAGAGGTTCCCCAGTTCGATTCTTGGCTGGAGTGCCTTCTGTGTGGAGTTTGCATATTCTCCCTGCGTTTCCTCCGGGTACTCTAGTTTCCTCCCACATTCTAGACATGCATCTGGAGTGTTTCTCCCCTGGCCTCCACTGAAAATGGGCTCTGTCCTAGTCAGACTTTCCCAGTCAACAAATGTTAAATACAGTAAATAAAAATTATTATACAGACAGGTATGAAGACATTAGAAGAGGCAAGTGAGAATAGTTTCAAGAAAGGATACCAAGGGGGAAGACAGATAATTGGGGAGAGGCATGAGGGAAGAGGAATAAAAAGGGGAGAAAATGTGAGAGAACCAAAGAGAAGAGGGAAGTAGGATGAATGGCAGGCAGTACGTAAACTGGGTGACAAGATGAGATGACGAATGAGAATGAAATGGGGAAAAAGGGCTGTGAGAGCTGCAGGGTTCATGTAAGGTGACCTGAGTGAGAGCAGCTGCACTTTGCTTGGTTAAGGAGGTGATGCGTGAGGTGTTGTCTGAAGTCTGAGTACTTTAGGCTTTTCATATTGAGATAGGAACGAGTGCCATTGTTTAAGCGTTCATTTGCATTTGTTTTGTTAGGATATCCTGATGCACACTGTCTGTTATTATGTGGACATGTTATGTTGTTGTTGTTTATATCCTGTCTTCCTTCTGCTCTGTTTGTAATTGAGTTTGCTGTTGTTCCGGACTTTGATTGTACTTGAAAAAATGTCCTTTGGATCTTTGTTTACCAGGTTAATAAATGTAAATTAAATAAATACTATGTATTGGTAGAAATTAATGTTTCTGAGCTTCAGTATCAAGACACAAGCTGTTACAAACCTTCCGTAACTATATAAAAAGCAAACTAATGATATTAATGGGGAAATATTAAGATAAATTGCAGTGGTAGAAGCCTGCAGTAATGTAGCCAACATCCATTTGGTGCCAAAGTTAACCAGTCCTTATCTAAAATTTGTAGTGAAAATTGGCCTGTTCTGATTTATTTGTATCACCATCCATCAGCACTGTATGATTAAACTGTTCTCATCATAATGCAGAAGTTTCTGGAAGAATCCTCTAACAGTATCACTTGTGTTGCTTTGATTTTCAGGGTGTAACATCCCGGTGGAGCATCTTTGGTCACTTATTGATAAAGACGAGAGCGTTCCATCTGATGGCGATGAAGGAATGATGGTGCAGAAAAGTCACCGTCGTGGCAGCAGTGTGAGCAGTAAGTATGAGTTCAGAGAGTTACCATTTGGATTCTTCCCACCTGCGGCAGGGAGAGAATGAAAATATTGGCGGTAGCAGTGGATGAAGAATGTCTGCTGGGGATAATCTGAAATCAGTTTGACTTGATCCATCCTGCTGAAGATTTTCTGAAATGTGTGGTTCTGCAGGATAAAGTTAAGACTAGGCCTCAGATGGTCTGCATTTGGGTACCAAGCCTGGGCATGGCTGGAGCTGGCTGTTATTGGATGGGAGAAAATGCCAAATGCCCATTTTTCCTGACTCCAGCATTTGGCATGGATAATGGACTCACTGTCTCCTAACCTGCCTTTTGCCATGGATAATAGCCTTTTGTTTCATTAATGCCCCCTTTACATAGATGATGACTCACTATCTCAGGACCCTACTTTTCCCTGTCGATGGTGACTTGGTAGCTCCTTACCCAGCCCTTTGCCATGACTGATGACTTACTGTGTCCAGACTTCACCTTTTGTAATGACTCATTCTGTCCTGAACCCACCCTTTGCCATGCATGATGACTCACTGTCTCCTGATTCCACCCTTTGTTGTGAATGATGACTTTGTGTCTCCTGAGCCCACACTTTCTATGGGTGATGAGTCACTGTCAAAAGACCCTACCCTTTATTATGGATGATGACCCGGTGTCTCCTGACTGCTGCCTTTGCCATGGGCAATGGCTCACTGTCTTCTGACTTTCTGCTTTCATGGCTAGCTGAAAAATACAGGGATCAGAGAAGCAAATCTAACCTAGAAAGGGAACCCCGCAAGTAGTGATGTGGGTGTTGATGACCAGGTTCAGTAAATGGAAAACAGGATGACTAGATGGTCAAGGTAGAGGATGATCAGAAAAGAACTTTCTCTGTAGGCTTCATAATGTAGAGGATGAAACTTTGATACTGACCCACACATAGGGGAGCTGAATCTTGAGGTTGCTGTGAGCACCTGATGCTTGATTGCCCATTTTGGGGGAAGAATATGGTTGGAGTCTGCCTTGATGTTACATCATGAGGTAAAGCAGGACTACAAGTTACAGCAAATGAGCTGGGAACATGGGCCATGCTCTTTCAAGCTGCCAGTACCAATAGCAGTAGCCTTATGGGGGGCGTGTATGGAAATGTACTTGATACCAGGTTGTAACATAAGTAAACCTCCATATCATCCATCTTGGGATAAGCACTTTGGCCATTTTATGAAAAAAATGATAGCTGCGTGGATAACAGTCTCTTGTGATCATTAGTCCCCCCTCAGAGAATTGAATGGCTGATTGTTTACAGGCAGGCTTATTTTTGGTAGGCATTGGGGATGAAATTACTGAAAAAGGAGTTTCCCTTAACATGTAGAATCTAAGAGATATCTCAAAGCTGTGTGTGCATTTTGAGGCCTTTCTTTGAAATGTTTACCTTCTGAATCGGAGAGACATTTGGCCATCAGAAGTAAGTGTTTAAGACTGAAAAAATGTCTGGATTGAAGGGAGAAACATCACAAGCATGCTGAAGGATGCAAGTGAGAAACTCAGCACTGTAGAACATGACATTACTCTGAAAATAGGGAGTAGTGTTATAGTTCATGATATGAAACTTAAGGACTGTGTGACTCTGCAAGACTTTTTCTTATTCCACTTCTGTTTTATTGTAGTGTTATTTTGTTAAGAGAGGCTTTTTTTCTTTGGGTTTTAAAAGATCTTGGGGAAGAAGGCAAAATGTTTCTTTATGATGCCTATGGGAGATTATTTGGTTATGAGTCGTGGGAGGAGTTGAAAACTTTTATGTTGGGTAACAAGGAAAAAATAAATTCAAGGTTTTCTTGACTGAGCTGCCTGGACAGATTTTCTTCTGTGAATTATCAGATTTCCCCATCGTATCTGCCCTGTTCCTATTTTATTTTAATATCCTATGTTTTAATTTGTCCCTTTGTGGATTTAGCTTAAAATTCCCCTTAATCTCCTATTTCATTTATTTCTACACGTGATCACTAAAACCATGTTTTGAAGGTCATCCACTTAAACTAAACTTAATTTACCCCCTTACCATCTTTGTACCCCCTAATCATGCTCTTCCATGCCTACAGTTGTAACACATTCCCAGCTTGTTTTTAAAATCTCCTGTCATTACTGTTTCCTAAGATTTTCCTGCAGACTATTTGTAAATAGCTAAATTAGATTATTGAGAGTTTATATGAAATTAAACTTTTTTTTACAAATCCTAAACAATTTGGTATGCATTTGGCATGGTAAAACTAGGTTTTGACAAGCAGTACACATTTCCCTGATTTTTAGGAAAATACTTATTTTGGATTCTAGATGATGACATTAATATATTATTGTTTTATATATATATATATATATATATATATATATATATATATTTTTGTGTATATAAATGGTCCAAGAGACAACAATTTAATTGATTAAGTTTTATTTTGGATTAGATATGGAGGCATTACACTGTAACTTTCCAAGGTTTGATAGATAATCATTATCTCAGCCCTGCTTTAACAGCCTAATACTCCTTCTTGACATTGCCATAAATATGTGTAAGAGATGTACGTATAAGGAATCGGGGGCTAAACTCCCAACATTTGTCTCACACTTTGAGAATATGTGTGCATGCATACACACACACACACACATACATACATACATGCACACACACACACACACACACACACACACACACACACACACTTGCAGAGGTTCTGAAAACTTCACCCACAAAAGACTCACCTGTTCCTCTGGAAGCCATAAACCCAGAAAAGAACAAAACATCCAACTCACTGAGACCAATGACTGGTGTCAGGACCATAGCCTTCAGCTCAATCCCAAAAAATGTGTCATCATCCCCTTTGGGAAAAACCCAGTTTACATGAATTATCACATCGATGGTAATCCACTGAACACAGAAGGCATTATAAGAGATCTGGGAATACAGGTTGACAGCAACCTCTCTTTTGATCACCACATTGCCACTGTGATCAGAAAGTCCTTCTATGTGGCACATCTCATTACTAAGGGTTTTCCATTCAGGAAGAAAGAGGTCCTTGTCTCCCTCTACTCTTTGCTCATTAGGCCAATAATAGAGTACAATACCCCATTTAGCATGTATCTCACTAGACACCTGCAACAAATGGAGAGGCTGCAATGTACCTCACAGAGAGTATCTTAAGCCTTAAACACTTGTCCTATATGGACAGACTCAAAAAAACTCCAACTATTTTCTGTTTCATATCGCCTACGTAAAGGTGATCTCTGCTTGACTTACAAAGCCATGTCTGACCCAGCACTGTTGGAAATGCTACATCTAAAGAAATCCCAATCCGTCTGCACCACAAGCTCCAGGGACCTCAATCTCATTACCACAATCAGCAGAACATGCTGGAGGGACAGGTTCATAACCTAGAGACTTCCCATGCTATGAAATAGACTCCCCATACATGTCAAGCAGAGCACCTCACTGGCTCTCTTCAAGAGAAATCTTGATGAGTGGATGGGAAATAGAAAATTCACCCCGGGGATCACTCTAGTGGCTTTACTCGACAGAGGCACTGGGAACTAAGGTCGAGTGGCACAATGCCATGGTAATCCTATGGGCTAGGCTTGTAAAGACTCCAGGGCCATTAGCCTAGTACACACCTATGAAACATCTTATATAAACATACATGCCATCCCTGTAATGACAGTAAGTCATACATATACAGCACACCTCTCAACCTGTTAGAGCAAGAAATCTGGACAAAGCCACAAATAATGGGGGGACAAAGGCCCAAAAATAGGGACCCTTTTTAAATATTGCTCTTATAAACTTAGAAAATTGATAGGCTAACAGGTTTTCCATTAGCATGAATTTTCTGAAACGTATAAAGTGTCATTATTTTCTGACTTCAACCCTTAATGATTTCCCAGAAAACTACAATTTTATGAGAAACAGACCAAAAGTATAAGGCAAAGATGTGGACATTCTGCAAAAATCTGTACAGTTGAGAAGTATGACAGTGACTGCAGTTGAGAGGTATGACAGTGACTGCAGTATGGTAGAACAGAGTCCATAATAAAAAGAAATAAATAAAAAATACATGGGGTAGACTGTATCAAGCAGTCCAATCTCCATAATGCACACAGTGTGACCCAGCCTGGCTACTCCCAAAACATTGCAGTCAGCAATGACTCCTTTATGAGTAAGACATGTACCTTACAGGATTTGCAAGGAATTTAGGACAGTTGTATGCCTGCCTGGCACCAAATTTAGGGACAAGTTCACCAAGATGAAAAGAATTTGGAATAATTATGACATGGTCACTGTTCATCTTGGAGTGAACAAACTGAGAAGATCCTCACACATGAATATACAGCTGGATATGATGTCATTATGGAGCAGCCTTACACGCATGGATGACCACCTGTGTTTACCAAAATCCTCCCATTATGCTAGAGGAACACACCCATATACATGAAAAAAATGTTTTGCATTCAGCTACTGACTAATGACGTGATGTTTATAAGTGGGGAATTCAGTGTGTGTCACACCCCATGAGCTACAGCTGCTTCAAGCACTGAACAGGATATTTTCCATGTCCGTGGTGTCTTTTTTATACCGCTTCCAATTTTCTACAAACGTTTGAGATTGACACAAGATAAAAATCAGAGGCAAAGGTGTTTTTGGTAAGTACCTGATGTCTGAGCAAAGCAGTTTTCTTAAAGGATGCGGATATTGTTATTGCTATAAAACCTGGTTTAAAGATCTAAAATGCTCATCACAGCTTCCATAATATACATTCCTTTATTTTTGCACATCCAGTCGGATAGATGGAGATGTCCCAGTATTTGTAAAAGGACATCTGAAAGCCAGAAGCCAAGAAAGCAACTCAGGATTAGACTCAGAAAGTAATAAATGTAGGACTAGAAGTTTGTTTTATTTATTTTGAATTTCTTAATCAGAGTAGAACATTGATCCCATTGGACGTAATTCAGTCTCAGCTGGCAGTAAACATGAAAGATGCATGACATTATATACAAAGTGAAGGACAGAGATGTAATATATGTGTATTCCATGTAAAGTGACAATAGACACACCACATTATTACAGAGTGACTGGCAAAGCATAGTACATGCACATATACACATGCATTATATACAAAGTGAAGGACAGAGATGTAATATATATACATGTATTACATGCAAAGTGATAATAGACACCACATTATGTACAGAGTGACTGGCAAAGCATAGTACATGCACATATAAGCATGCATTATATATAAAGTGAAGGACAGAGATATATACATGTATTACATGCAAAGAGATAATAGACACACCACATTATGTACAGAGTAACTGGCAAAGCATAGTACATACATACATATATACACATGCATTATATACAAAGTGAAGGACAGAGATATAATGTATAGATGTATTACATGCAAAGTGATAATACACACCGCATTGTTACAGAGTGACTGGCAAAGCATAGTACATGCATATATACACATGCATTATATATAAAGTGAAGGACAGAAATATAATATATACATGTATTACATGCAAAGTGATAATACACACCACATTATTAAAGAGTGACTGGCACAGCATAGTACATGCACATATACACATGCACTGCATTATATATAAAGTGAAGGACAGAGATGTAATTTATACATGTATTACATGCAAAGTGATAATACACACCACATTATGTACAGAGTGACTGGCAAAGCATAGTACATGCATATATACACATGCATTATATATAAAGTGAAGGACAGAAATATAATGTATACGTGTATTGCATGCAAAGTGATAATACACACCACATTATGTACAGAGTGACTGGCAAAGCGTAGTACATGCATATATACACATGCATTATATATAAAGTGTGTATCAGAACTGCCATGCTGAAAGAATCGCAATAAAAAGTAAATTCATAGCAGAGAAAAGTAGGATCGAAAGAGGTTAAATGACATGACCACAAAGACAGCAGCTGCATATTTCTTTTTTTCAGTTCCTCATAGATTTGTCCACGTGTATGATAATATAAGCATATTGTTTACCAGTGTACCATCTGCTCCCCCAACAGAGTATGAGGATCTCCTGCTCAACTCTAGAATATAAAAGTCAGCAAGAGTGAGAAATGCATTTTGGCTTTGGCAAATATGTTCAGGGAAATGTATCCATAAATTGTGTGGAGACTGTGAGGTTACGAGGTATGTCCTCGGAGGGGGGGGGTGAGCAATAAGCCATTAGGATTAGTACTTTTAATAAAAGTACCAGGAGTGTTTAGAAGGGAGTGAAGTGATGTATTACAAATGATTACTTGTTTCTTACAGTAAAATGCTGGAGGTACTCAGGAGGTAGGAACAGCAAATCACTGCAGATGACTTATTTCATATAATAAAGGGAGAGTGGTGATCACGAGAAGGAAAGTCGATTACAAGAGATTTGTTTTTTTACTCAACAAAGAAATAGGGGTGTTTAGTAAGGAGGAGTGTTGCACATACAGTGTTGCACATACACTGTTATACCCTGTTATTAACAATGAAATAGGGGTGTTTAGTAAGGAGGAGTGTTGCACATACACTGTTATACCCTGTTATTAACAATGAAATAGGGGTGTTTAGTAAGGAGGAGTGTTGCACATACACTGTTATGCTCTGTTATTAACAATGAAATAGGGGTGTTTAGTAAGGAGGAGTGTTGCACATACACTGTTATACTCTGTTATTAACAATGAAATAGGGGTGTTTAGTAAGGAGGAGTGTTGCACATACACTGTTATGCTCTGTTATTAACAATGAAATAGGGGTGTTTAGTAAGGAGGAGTGTTGCACATACACTGTTATACCCTGTTATTAACAATGAAATAGGGGTGTTTAGTAAGGAGGAGTGTTGCACATACACTGTTATGCTCTGTTATTAACAATGAAATAGGGGTGTTTAGTAAGGAGGAGTGTTGCACATACACTGTTATGCTCTGTTATTAACAATGAAATAGGGGTGTTTAGTAAGGAGGAGTGTTGCACATACACTGTTATGCTCTGTTATTAACAATGAAATAGGGTTTGTTTAGTAAGGAGGAGTGTTGCACATACACTGTTATACTCTGTTATTAACAATGAAATAGGGGTGTTTAGTAAGGAGGAGTGTTGCACATACACTGTTATACCCTGTTATTAACAATGAAATAGGGGTGTTTAGTAAGGAGGAGTGTTGCACATACACTGTTATACTCTGTTATTAACAATGAAATAGGGGTGTTTAGTAAGGAGGAGTGTTGCACATACACTGTTATACTCTGTTATTAACAATGAAATAGGGGTGTTTAGTAAGGAGGAGTGTTGCACATACACTGTTATACTCTGTTATTAACAATGAAATAGGGGTGTTTAGTAAGGAGGAGTGTTGCACATACACTGTTATACTCTGTTATTAACAATGAAATAGGGGTGTTTAGTAAGGAGGAGTGTTGCACATACACTGTTATACTCTGTTATTAACAATGAAATAGGGGTGTTTAGTAAGGAGGAGTGTTGCACATACACTGTTATACTCTGTTATTAACAATGAAATAGGGGTGTTTAGTAAGGAGGAGTGTTGCACATACACTGTTATACTCTGTTATTAACAATGAAATAGGGGTGTTTAGTAAGGAGGAGTGTTGCACATACACTGTTATACTCTGTTATTAACAATGAAATAGGGGTGTTTAGTAAGGAGGAGTGTTGCACATACACTGTTATACCCTGTTATTAACAATGAAATAGGGGTGTTTAGTAAGGAGGAGTGTTGCACATACACTGTTATACCCTGTTATTAACAATGAAATAGGGGTGTTTAGTAAGGAGGAGTGTTGCACATACACTGTTATACCCTGTTATTAACAATGAAATAGGGGTGTTTAGTAAGGAGGAGTGTTGCACATACACTGTTATACCCTGTTATTAACAATGAAATAGGGGTGTTTAGTAAGGAGGAGTGTTGCACATACACTGTTATACCCTGTTATTAACAATGAAATAAAGGAGGAGTGTTGCACATACACTGTTATACCCTGTTATTAACAATGAAATAGGGGTGTTTAGTAAGGAGGAGTGTTGCACATACACTGTCATACCCTGTTATTAACAATGAAATAGGGGTGTTTAGTAAGGAGGAGTGTTATACATACACTGTTATACTCTGTTATTAACAATGAAATAGGGGTGTTTAGTAAGGAGGAGTGTTGCACATACACTGTTATACCCTGTTATTAACAATGAAATAGGGGTGTTTAGTAAGGAGGAGTGTTACACATACACTGTTATACTCTGTTATTAACAATGAAATAGGGGTGTTTAGTAAGGAGGAGTGTTACACATACACTGTTATGCTCTGTTATTAACAATGAAATAGGGGTGTTTAGTAAGGAGTGTTACACACACACTGTTATACCCTGTTATTAACAATGAAATAGGGGTGTTTAGTAAGGAGGAGTGTTACACACACACTGTTATACCCTGTTATTAACAATGAAATAGGGGTTTTTAGTAAGGAGGAGTGTTACACATACACTGTTATACTCTGTTATTAACAATTAAATAGGGGTGTTTAGTAAGGAGGAGTGTTACACATACACTGTTATGCTCTGTTATTAACAATGAAATAGGGGTGTTTAGTAAGGAGGAGTGTTACACACGCACTGTTATGCTCTGTTATTAACAATGAAGGCATCAGGGATGCACAAATGGGAGGGACAGAGTCGTCTGTGATCCCTCAGTTTATATATAGAGATAAATGAGGTAGTAGGAGGGTAGAGCAGGAAATTATCACTAAGTACTTATGTTACACGATAAATGTAGTGTGAGGGGGGGTTGCGGATCAACAGCAATTAGCTGTGAAGGCAAATGTGAGTCAAGAAATGTGTGCTAAATCACCAAGGAGTATCAGTTAAAGACAAGCATGGCAGTGAGGGCAGTCTCCAGGCGAAAAGACAGTACCTCAGCAGGGATTGCTGGTTCCTATAAGACAATCACTAAGAACGTTAAAGATGCATTAAACAAGAGAGCTGCTGGTGGGGTACCCTGAAGAATAAGGCTTTAATATTACCAGGAGAACATTCTAGATTGTCAGACATTGTTATCTCATATGAGAGAACTACTGTGATCTATAAGGGGTAAATGTGTGTCTGTGTGTTTTTAAGTGCAGCATAAGTGGCAACTGTAGGTCAAGACATATAACGTTAGTCAGCTGGGGATAAGACTTGATTGCCATTTGTCAGCCTTCTCCTGGGGCTGTTCCTTTATTGTGCAAACTCAGTGGGGATCATGTGGGGTGTACCACCTTCCAAAACTGTTGGGGACACACTAGGCAGACATCTATGAGATTCTACAACTAATACAATTGTACATTACTTGTATGAGGGAGTGATTAGTAAACAAAATAGCAAAACAATTTTTTCTTTAAAGTATGAGGCAAATCATCACAATTAATTAAATCCATTTCCATGTACCTGTTGGTGAATTTTCAGTTTGAAAGGAGAAATATACACAAAAGCTGAATTAAACATTCATCCCTAATAAAATATTAGTATACCAACTACATAAAATACTCTTTATGTAATTTTTTGTACATCAATAAACTATTACACTGTATGACATAAATTCAACTGCAGTCTTCCTATACTGGATACCATTGCTGAATTCACTGCATATGCCTCTGACTTAAATAGTATTGAAAAGGCAGTCTGTATCCACATCAAATATAAGATATATGCTACTCTGGTGATTTAAATGGATGAAGCTCCAACTACAGCTCTTCCAACACAGGTTCAGTTAGTGGCTGGGGCAACTGATGATGCTGCATGAAGGATGGGTGTGTCTATGTTAAGGAGGTGGTGCAGTGTGGAGGATAGGTGTGTCTATGCTAAGGAGCTGGTGCAGCATGGAAGATGGGTGTGTCTGTACTACGGAGATGGGAACCATGAGCACGGGAACAGAGTGATTGGAGCTTCCTGGCTGTGTCTGAAAAAGCCATTAGTGATGTGCTACAGCAGAGGGGAGTTCAGTATACTTGTGTCAGCTCCCTTTGAAGTGGGGACTAGATCGGCTCAGTCTGCACTTTGCATGACCCCACAGAGGTCATCAGGGCACATGCTGGGTTAGTAACCATGGTAGGCTTATAATAGAAAAAAACGCTGGCTGAATGTTTGACAGCATAACCCTCAGGATACTTTTAGGCTCCTTACTGGCTCTAGTTTAAGACCATGGTGGTGCAGCGGTTACCATTGTCACCTCACAGCAAAAGTCTCTCCGGTTTAATTCTCAGCCAGAATGCCTTCTGTGTGGAGTTTGCATGTCCTCTCCATGATTGACTGAACTTTAAAGACAAGCAGGTAGGTGGGTGAGTGTTTGCCTTCTATGAAGGTTGGGTGCCAGGCTGGCAACTCAACACCGTAAAAATGTACTGTCAGTCATAAGAGGACCGGTGATCCACTGTAGCGACCCCTAACCAAGAAAAGCTGAAATATTGGCTGCAGTTTAGAAAAGCTCAGAATTAGTGTCTGGGAAGATGGGAGTAGCTGGTACATCCAGCAAAGGATGTGGTGCACTGGAAAAGATGTTTGGAAGAAAGTAAGGGGAAAAGAGAGCAATAAAAATATAATTAGAAATTTAAAAACAACCCTGCATTGTGGATTATCTTTCTAAAATAAAGTAATTACTTAATGCTTATAACAAGTCTCATTCTACTTATATTAAAAGCACTTTTAAGCAGACTAGTTGAGAATTTAAGAGAGCCATTAGGAAGCTGAAAGCTGAGTATGAACTTAAAACGGCTTACCAAGACATTTTCACTGCAGTTGTTACTGAGCTGCTTAAGCACGAGAATCTAGTGTTGCCTCGACTTTTACCTCAATGTATTGCATTGTGTGAGCCAGAGGTATTGCTTTTGGGGTTCCCCCTTTTCTTTATTGTGGCATGACTGTGGAGGTTTTATACACACACACACACACACACACATATATATATATATATATATATATATATATATATATATATATACATCTCTCTCTCTCTCTCTATATATATATATATATATATATATATATATATATATATAGATATATATATATATATATATAATTTTGGGATGAGCAGGGACTTGTCCCCTGCAAAAGAAAAAAAAAAGATTTTTTTTTTGTTTTTCAGCTCACAATTTTTAGTTTTTAATTTTTGATAAAAGGTAAGCCAAAAAGATTATTATTGGCTCCTAGGTCAACCAATTGAAATAGCTACTGAAACCAAACATAACTTCACCTTTCTTTAAGTACCTCAGAAAGACAGAAGCCCAACACACAATAATATCTAGAGCTAGTACATGCTAATGCACCCACTCTTACCCAAAGGCAGTAGCTACCTGCGTAGCTGACAGATTTAGTGCAAATTTTACTCCACACACATTTATCAGTATTCCACAATTCTACACTCACAGCCACCCCCCTTTAATCACTATGGAACTAGTTCTGTCATCCCTCTCAAATGCTAAGAACAACTGACCCAATGGCCTGGATAACATACCAGGTTGCCTGATTATTAGTACCAGATATGGCCTCTATAATCGTCTTAATCTAAACCTCTCCACCCGTTACATTCCTGATACCTGGAAAACAGCATTTGTAATGCTGTTGTACACGTGTGGCCCAACAGACCCTGGTATCACGTGTGGCCCAACAGAACGTGGTATCTACAGACTCATTAGCTTTTCTATCCTTGTATGGAAAGCTATGGGATGTATTATATTAACCTGGACATTAAAAATCTTTTAAACCTCAACCCTCACCAACTCCGCTTTGTCAAAGGAAGGTTCTTTCTCTTTAACTTCATTAATTTATTTGAAAAAGTCATGGAAGCAGTGGATAGCATCTATGCAGTAAATACTGCATATTTTACCTGGCCCAGGCGTTTAACACTATTCCCCATTTAGACATTACTAAAAAACTATTAAATCTGAATGTAAATCCTTATGTTGTACAGTGGTAGCTACATGGTTGTCTGACTCAACCCATATGGTTAGAGTCATAGGTGCCATTCTAAAAGCAAAAAAAGTCACCAGCGGTATACTGCAGGAGTGTTGTGCACTCTCCTAGTTGGCATCTATTACTCAGACCCCCAGACCAGCACTTGGCACCTGTGGTTACCTAAGTTTGCAGACTGTAAATTACAGATTTTTATTCAGTCTTCTACTGACTCACAATTGGTCCAATATAGGTTAGGCCATTTTAACAATGAACTCAAAGTAAGGGACAGATGGTACGCCTATAGAGATTAGTGAATGATAACAGTTTGTTTGACACTGAACTTTCTATGTTGATTGGATTTTTTTTGAATAGGGGCTACCCTGTTAGGCTATAATTAAGATCAGAAATGAAATTCATAAAAAACGGAAGGATATTTAAACTCCAATTGTACTAATGAATATAGGCACAAAAATGAATGCACATCAATTTACATCACAAAATTTAACATCAGTTCTGCCTTTTAACCAGAATTCTGAGACAGTAAAAATGCTTATTAACAACTGCTGGGATGCAACCATTAGTAGTGAATTGAAAACCCAAGTTAGGTGAGTGTCCTATGTTAACCTACAGCAGAGGGAGAAATTTAAGAGTTTTTGGAAAAGAACAAAGACATTTCAAACAAATTTCATTACTCCCAGATGACTAAATGTGGAATGTGCAGGTTCTGTAGATTTATACATAACGGTCCATATGTGACCAATGAAGGTCATGGCAAGACAATACAATGTCCAGGACGGGTTAATTGCAACACAAAAATGGTGGTATACATTGCTGTGTGTGGTACTTGCCCTGCATTCTATGTAGGAAAAACCACACATAGGTTAAGGGATAGAATGCCAGAACACCTTAGGGATATGAAAAACAGAAAAAAACACTAATGCATTGTATTGTCACAGTGAAATATCTGATAATTTTAATAAATATTTCTTCTTTATCAACGGGATTAAACACAATGGGGGAATGATGAGAAAACTGTACTTGAGGTTAGGGAGACACTATGGCAATTGAGACTTAATGCCACAGTGTCATCATCATCATCATCATCAGCCTCTTTTTTTTCCCATTTTTTTACATGGGGTCAGGGCATCGTGTTAACTGTCACCAACTTTCTCGATTCAGTGCTACATTCCTGCCTCTTCAACACTCATGCCTGATTGTCGCAGATCTTCTTTCACACAATCCATCCACCTCTTTGCTGGATGTTCTCACTTCCTCTTACCTTCTTCCTGTCTGTCCCAGATCTTCTCACCAGATTGTCTTCTGCTTTTCTACACATCTGCCCAACCCACCGTAGTCTGTTCTCTTTTTGATCTTTTCTGCAATTGGAGCTACTTTGGCTTCTGCTCTTATGTCCTCATTTCTTCATCACAGTGTACATCCTACCACCTTTCTCAGGCACTTCATTTCCATCACCTTTAGCTTCTTCAGCTGTTCTGCCTTTACTGCCCAGGTTTCTGTACCATACAGTAGTACTGGTCGCACCACTGTCTTGTACACCTTATTTTTCAGCTTCTTTGGCGTTCTGCTGTCATAAACTACACCTGATTCTCTATGCCAGTTGGGTGCAGCCCCTCTGATTCTAGACTTGACTTTTTCATTCAGACTACCCTTCTCAACTACTCCTCCCAGATACTTGAAGCTGTTTACCTGTTTCACTATCTTCCTTTCTATCTCTATTCTCAGCTTATTCTGATGTCCACAATTTGCTCCCATTACCACCATCATATCTGTGTTTAGTTTCATCCCATGTGCCTTCAGATTTGCATTCCATTCTCCTATCCTTTGCTCAAGTTCTAGCTCAGGGTCTGCCTGCACTGCCACATCGTCTGCATACAGCAGCTTTGTTGATCCATCCCCTCCAACCTGTTTGCTAATGTACTCCATCACCAGTATGAACAGAAGTGGGCTCAGAGCTGAACCCTGATGTACACCCACTCCCACTGGGAGCCCCTCTGTGAGACCGAACACTGTTCGTACTTGAATCATTGGGTCCTTGTACATAGCCTGCACTAATTCTAGCAATGTTTCTGGGACTTCAAACCACCGCAGTACTGCCCAGATCAGCTTTCTTGGGACCTTGTCATATGCTTTCTCCAAGTCTAGGAATGCCCAGTTGGACTGTCTCCTCATCTGGCTTCTTCTCAAGCATCTGTCTCAATGCAAACATCGGGTCAGTCGTGCTGCATCCTGATCTGAATCCAAACTGCTCATCTCCCATCTTACATTCTACTACTCTGTCCCCAGGCATTAATGACAACTGCTCTATGGCCAGTGTATTGAAACTATGGGCAACATGCGTTTGATACAGTTTTTATAATTATTTGATTATTCTTTGGTGTTTTTATGCATTGTGAATATTTTAATGAGGTGATATTATTAGTTTTTATATAACTGGTTAAATTGTATAAGTCTGATGGTAGGCAGCCTGTGTAACATTTCTTTAATTAAAAGGGTATAGTTTTTAATTACTTATTTTTGATTACTGTCTTGTTACTGTATTAACTAGACTTAATGCCAAGACCAATGCCTCTGATGATGCTTGTATGAAACAGGTGAAAGCACCAAGTCTTGTTGGGGAATTGTGTTTTAATAAGCATCTATTTCACTTGGAATCTGATGTGGTGGTGACTTTTTTTATTTTTAAGTTTGGATACTACATCAGCTTGTGTGATTTTTTCTTGTGGTTATAAGTCTCCCCTAAGAAGTCTATGCGATATGGACTATATTGATAGGGACTTTAGTCAGACTGTGTACGATGCATGCTGGAGCCCCTTGATCGTCTTTGTTAGAAATCTCTGAGGTCTCTGCAGTTGCTGCATGTGCTTTGTACAGTACGTGCCGTGCAGGGCATTATACTCAATTATGGGACAGATTAGTGCCGAGTGTAGAGGGGTTATAACCTCTTTTGCTTTCAAGGTGATGCCTTTACTAATCGTGTGCTATGTAGAAAGCCTTTTTTACTACAGTAGACACATGGTGGTCAAAGATAATATTGCAGTTAACTTGTGATCTCCGTCCCTTATCACTTTGTGGGTACTTAAGGTATTGTTGTTTATTTGATAGTGTGAAGGAATATTGTTTGTGCCAAAGGGAATGATTAATTTCTTTGGATTCTGTTTGAGACCGTGACTAATGCACTAGTTTGTGGTCTGTGTGAAACCCGCGTGGAGTATACCGACATTGTTTGGGTATTCAGTGATTGCACCTAGTTTGCAGTCATCTGCAAACTTGGTCAGCCATAATCCCTTAGTTTTAC
>NC_056732.1:1840958150-1840969715 GCF_019279795.1 Protopterus annectens | reverse complement strand
ATCACTTGCCTGTTTAACCAGCCGCAAACCCGATTCAACATTCGTACAAACTGCCTTTTGCACAACACGGACTGCAGTTCACTTAGTCTCACAGATGAGTATTTACCAGGTGAACTGTAACTATATCTATATCTATGCACATGCAGACACACACAGACACACACACATGCACACACACATATATATAACTACACACACACACACACACACACACACACACACACACACACACACACACACACACACACACACACACACACACACACGTACCTACATACATAGATTGCTGACAAGTGGTCAAATGTTCATCTTGTTGATCAGAAAAAAAGCCAGTACAGCAGATTGAAAATCAGCTTATTGCATGTACCAGATTTTTTTCTCTGTTTTTGTGTATAAGATTCCGGTATAGTGGGCACTGGGGAAATTGCCCTTTCCTCACTGCAGTGAAGTGTTGGAGCTGACAGGGGGCTTGCCTCCCTGCAAAAAATATGTTTTAAATTTTTTTGCTATCGGTTATCATTCAATATGTTGAATTTTTGATATATGGATGTATAACCATATAAACACATAGATCTATATAGACAGATAGATGTGTGTGTGTGTGCTTGTGCATGTGCATGTGTGTGTGTTTGTGTTTGTATGTGGTTTTGTAAAATATACTTAGTTTTCAGCATAAGCTTTGTAAAGAATAGAATACTGATAACAGCCACGAATCACCAAACTTGCTATAAGCACTCAAAAAATGTAGAATCAAAGTGTGCAAAAACACAACTTTATTTTTAGCGCTTTTGTCAGAATATAACAAAGACTTCTTCAGAATGATTCTGAGGAAATCGCTAAAAATAAAGTTGTGTTTTTGCACACTTTAATTTTACATTTTGTGAGTGCTTATAGCAAGTTTGGTGATTTGTGGCTGTTATCAGTATTGTTTCAAGTCTTCGTTTAAGTTACTGGTTTGTCGCTTTGTAAAGAATAAAAAACGAACCCAAAGGCAATACCACAAGTAAAAAATAGCAGCAACCAATCCTCAGCTCGAGCAGGACCAACCACGATTCCACAGACACTTCTTGTAACTAAAACACTGGTTTATTATTACACAAAAATCCACAAAACGAACTCCTGGTTAAAACGAACTCCTGGTTAAGCGCTTTCATCTGAGGAACTCAGATTTCATCAGAACCAATAGTAACAGTATTGACTCCATTTTATATGTGCAAATTGGCGCCAAAAACATAATATAAAACATTCTTAAAGGTACATTTCCAAATTACAAAATAGAAACAAGTGCTAGAACCTTATTTTATACAGAAATATGACAATTATAACTCCAAATACTTGAAACTCAAAAAATAGAGACATGTGTCATTGTGAATATAAGTACTACATATAATAAATATAATAAATATAATAAATATAATAAATACTATTTATACTAAAATTATTTTGATGTTTAGTTAAAATATTTTTGAAATATATCGTAGTGAATGGATAGAACTGGAAATAAATTATGAAGGGCCTGTTCTAGGTCTTACACCCGGTCCAAGCTTAAGAAGGGCTTGATACTAATGAAATCATTTAAGCCGGGTGTGGTGGTGGCATCACAATATATTTGCCACTCACTTTCTTTGTATGCTAACCATGTTTTCCAATTGCCACCGTAAGATGTTGTTTCTACCTGGTCTATAATCATAAATCTGAAGGAATGGTCATCTCCCTTCTCCAAGACATGTTTACTAAGTTGCATTTTTGTGTCTTTTCTTCTTAATTTTGTAAAGATGTTCATATATTCTAGTCTTGAATTTTCTCTCTGTCTTGCCTATATAATAGGCAGGACAGGTAGTACAAGTGGCAAGATACACAACCCTCTGACTGTGACAATTCCCAGCTATACTCCTACACCTAGTTCTCATCAAATTGTCTAGTGTGACCACTCTTTCATCATTGATATTTTTACATTGCTTACAAGAACCACACTTTTTTGTAGCCTCTCTTTTCCTTTTTGTCCCACCGTATGCACTAACTTCCAAAAGTTTTTTCAAATTAAGTGCAGTTTTATAAACACATACAGGGTTCTTGTCGATGTTTACCAAGTTGTTATCAGGAATATTCAATAATTCCCAATGCCTTTTAACAATTTCTTTTATCAAGTTGGTATATGGACTAAACAAAATAATGCAGACTGTCCTGCTTATTTGGGTATTTTTCTTTGTATTTTCTACTAAACCTTGACCCAACAGTGGTTTATATTTCGTACTAATTTCCTTTGACATAATTAGCCACATTTTGTACCATTCTTTTTGGATATTTTTCTATCCAAAACATCCTTGAAATGATATCAATTTCTCTTTCCATACTCTCCCTAGAGGAACTCATCCTCACTGCAGATAGATTGGCCCATAATCACATTTTTAAACACGTGTTGTGGATGGCAACTACCAAATTCTATATAATCATTTGAGAAGGTGGACTTTCTATATATTTGTGAGGCAAAACCATCTAAGGTGGTACTAATAAAGGTATCTAAATATGATATACCAAATTTGTCTACCTTATATGTAAGCTTTAGAGAGGTGCCCAATTTGGTACTTGAGTTTATATAGTCCATAAAATCCTAATGTCTTCTGGAGGCCCCTTCCAGATAATGAACAAATCGTCCAAATACCTGGAATAGAGGGAAATATGTTTGAAAAACTGACAAGGAAATAAAAACCTGTTTTCCCATTCAAGCATGACCAGGTTGTAAAATGGGGGCACATGGATGGCCCCACCCTGGTCTGCCTGAGAATATTCTCCTTCGTGGAGGATGTAATTGTGGTCAAGAATGAGGCCCATCATGTCCAAGATCAGGCTGATTCTGTCCCAACTTAACCCTGAATAATTTTTCAAACTGTTTTCAAAAAATTCTAGCCCTATAGGGGCAGGGATGCATAAAAACAAATCTTTCACATCTATGGTTAGAAATGTGAGATTTTTGGACCAAACCTCCGGTGTGATTCTACTCAAAAATTCCCAGGAATCTTTTACTATATGGGGAACTTTTTTATATATGTGTTTAGTCCAGTGGTCAATAGTAACTCCCATGTTATAAGTCTTAGAATGTGAACCAGAGATAATAGGTCTAAAAGGTGGGGTGTCTATACATTTATGTATCTTTGGGATTCCAAAGATACTAGCAGGCCTTGGGTACTCATTCCTCAAATATTTATATAATTAGGTAGGATATACGGTTGTCCAACAAATATTCTTCTAGAATTAAATCAATCCTGTGATGTCCAATATTAATCTGATTTAATGAAATTTCTTCATAATTTTCTGAGGTGAACAAAATATCCTGAATTGCTTTATTGTAATTTTCAGAATCAAAAATGACAATACCCCCTCCCTTGTCTGGTTTCATTAATCTAATGTTCTTGTTGTTGACCACGTTTTGCAAGCATTCTCTCTCCCCTCTAGTGAGATTGTCTTCAAAGGGGGCACTAGAATTGTTCTTGGAATTAATGTTCTTATTTAATCTATATATATCTCTGCACACCATTTTTTCAAATGTTCCAACTTGGGGGTGAGAATTAGGTATATATGTACTCTTTTTCTTGAGTCTCTCTTCCCTCTGTTTTGTTCCTAAGTCAGAATCATTTTTAAATTGTATGGCCAAGTTAATTCTCCTGCAAAATAGCAGTTTCCTTAACTGTATCTACTAACTTAAACTTCACAGACGGGATGAACTTCATTCCTTTACTGAATAACTTAAAAAATTCATTTGTAATAAAAAAATTAGTGTAATTATACACTTTAAAACCTGCAAAAGATAACACTAAGGGGCCCTGATTGTTTGTAACTTCCATATTCGTAATAAATTGCCCCTTCGAACTATTGTTCATCCCTTGTACTGCTGTGCCACTGTCCGTATGACCCAATAAATGCAAGACTAGAGAATCATTATTTGGTGTAGAAGTATCACCTTCTAAGACTAAATCTTTGTTAGGAATACCATCCTTTTTCACCTTTGGTACTTCCTCTGATATTGTTTGGGTGCAGGGTGATGTCTTCCCCCTTGAAAATTTGAATTTTCTTCAAACCTCTCCATACCATTATATAAATTAGGTACCTAAAACTTCTTGTCCATTTTTGACTTTCCTACCCTCTA
This sequence comes from Protopterus annectens, assembly GCF_019279795.1. Classification (NCBI taxonomy): domain Eukaryota; kingdom Metazoa; phylum Chordata; order Ceratodontiformes; family Protopteridae; genus Protopterus; species Protopterus annectens. The sequence goes on along the minus strand of NC_056732.1, from coordinate 1,840,965,571 downwards.
AAGGACGTGGCCAAGTGTATACTTTGTGTTCCCTATACAAGCTCATGTCCCTATCAATTTTCTTCAGTTTCCTGCTGTAAACAGATTTAGCTTTATTTTCAGCATGTAAAACTGTTTTGGTATAAATCATGCCATTCATCAAATCTGGAATTATTCACAATCTCATCATTCAAAATTTCCACTTCATTTAATAGAGAAATTTTCCCATCGATATATTTAATCAATTTCTTAATAAAATAAAAACCAAACTCATCAAACATTTCATTAAAATCACAAATAACATCGTCTTCATATTTTAAACCAAGAGGTAATTTAAAAAATCTAATCCCCTTTGGAACAATGCCTAAAGTTAAGCATTTGCCCAAATAGGCATTGCCAACTTTTGCACATTTCAATAAAATAAGTTTTTTGCCTAAGACAACAATCTTATCTTTAATATATTCAGAAGGGTATGCTTTCCTTTCCTTAAATATATTATTGTTAGCCCCTTCAGAAAAATAATCACTTTCTTCATTCAAGAAGTCATTTAAAAAATCATTTCCACCGTTATTTATACATTGCTTTTTACCTTGTTTAGAATTATTTTTACAATTAGAACTTAAAGCACAGTCTCTTGATTCTGTACCTTGTTTTGTCACTAGTCCATTGGATGTAGTTGCAGCATACGATTTTGTTAACATTTTCCCTTTTGGTTTTGCGCCCAGTTTGTAAAATTCATCACGCTGCAATAAACTTAGGTCAAAAGTAAAGTCACCTGCTGGTGAAGATTAATGTCAACTTCTTTGTTCTCCAAGTCAATCCTATTTTCGGCGTTCCTGTAGGATGACATGGACCCTGTCCGTTCGGAATTTCTTCATCGCTAACATAAATGTCCAAGGTATTCTCTCTCTGTGGAGAATGTAAATCAATCACAGATTTATCTTTTAGGTTGTCGGTAATTCCGCCAGACTGTATATTTTCAGTAAGCTTCCCCACTAACTCGAGGAGCCTACTAACGTCACTCTGCAGTGACGTCACTTCCGCCCGAAGCTCCGTGTACTCAGTCCTGCTCAATGAAGCAGAAGGAGAGCCGGTCTCTGCCATTCTTGCAACAAAGCAAAAAAACGAACCCAAAGGCAATACCACAAGTAAAAAATAGCAGCAACCAATCCTCAGCTCGAGCAGGACCAACCACGATTCCACAGACACTTCTTGTAACTAAAACACTGGTTTATTATTACACAAAAATCCACAAAACGAACTCCTGGTTAAAATGAACTCCTGGTTAAGCGCTTTCATCTGAGGAACTCAGATTTCATCAGAACCAATAGTAACAGTATTGACTCCATTTTATATGTGCAAATTGGCGCCAAAAACATAATATAAAACATTCTTAAAGCTACATTTCCAAATTACAAAATAGAAACAAGTGCTAGAACCTTATTTTATACAGAAATATGACAACTATAACTCCAAATACTTGAAACTCAAAAAAATAGAGACATGTGTCATTGTGAATATAAGTACTACATATAATAAATATAATAAATATAATAAATACTATTTATACTAAAATTATTTTGATGTTTAGTTAAAATATTTTTGAAATATATCGTAGTGAATGGATAGAACTGGAAATAAATTATGAAGGGCCTGTTCTAGGGCTTACACCCGGTCCAAGCTTAAGAAGGGCTTCAAGTATTTGGAGTTATAATTGTCATATTTCTGTATAAAATAAGGTTCTAGCACTTGTTTCTATTTTGTAATTTGGAAATGTACCTTTAAGAATGTTTTATATTATGTTTTTGGTGCCAATTTGCACATATAAAATGGAGTCAATACTGTTACTATTGGTTCTGATGAAATCTGAGTTCCTCAGATGAAAGCGCTTAACCAGGAGTTCGTTTTAACCAGGAGTTCGTTTTGTGGATTTTTGTGTAATAATAAACCAGTGTTTTAGTTACAAGAAGTGTCTGTGGAATCGTGGTTGGTCCTGCTCGAGCTGAGGATTGGTTGCTGCTATTTTTTACTTGTGGTATTGCCTTTGGGTTCGTTTTTTTACTTTGTTGCAAGAATGGCAGAGACCGGCTCTCCTTCTGCTTCATTGAGCAGGACTGAGTACACGGAGCTTCGGGCGGAAGTGACGTCACTGCAGAGTGACGTTAGTAGGCTCCTCGAGTTAGTGGGGAAGCTTACTGAAAATATACAGTCTGGCGGAATTACTGACAACCTAAAAGATAAATCTGTGATTGATTTACATTCTCCACAGAGAGAGAATACCTTGGACATTTATGTTAGCGATGAAGAAATTCCGAACGGACAGGGTCCATGTCATCCTACAGGAACGCCGAAAATAGGATTGGACTTGGAGAACAAAGAAGTTGACATTAATCTTTCACCAGCAGGTGACTTTACTTTTGACCTAAGTTTATTGCAGCGTGATGAATTTTACAAACTGGGCGCAAAACCAAAAGGGAAAATGTTAACCAAATCGTATGCTGCAACTACATCCAATGGACTAGTGACAAAACAAGGTACAGAATCAAGAGACTGTGCTTTGAGTTCTAATTGTAAAAATAATTCTAAACAAGGTAAAAAGCAATGTATAAATAACGGTGGAAATGATTTTTTAAATGACTTCTTGAATGAAGAAAGTGATTATTTTTCTGAAGGGGCTAACAATAATATATTTAAGGAAAGGAAAGCATACCCTTCTGAATATATTAAAGATAAGATTGTTGTCTTAGGCAAAAAACTTATTTTATTGAAATGTGCAAAAATTGACAATGCCTATTTGGGCAAATGCTTAACTTTAGGCATTGTTCCAAAGGGGATTAGATTTTTTAAATTACCTCTTGGTTTAAAATATGAAGACGATGTTATTTGTGATTTTAATGAAATGTTTGATGAGTTTGGTTTTTATTTTATTAAGAAATTGATTAAATATAATGATGGGAAAATTTCTCTTCTATTAAATGAAGTGGAAATTTTGAATGATGAGATTGTGAATAATTCCAGATTTGATGAATGGCATGATTTATACCAAAAACAGTTTTTACATGCTGAAAATAAAGCTAAATCTGTTTACAGCAGGAAACTGAAGAAAATTGATAGGGACATGAGCTTGTATAGGGAACACAAAGTATACACTTGGCCACGTCCTTTAGAGGGTAGGAAAGTCAAAAATGGACAAGAAGTTTTAGGTACGAATTTATATAATGGTATGGAGAGGTTTGAAGAAAATTCAAATTTTCAAGGGGGAAGACATCACCCTGCACCCAAACAATATCAGAGGAAGTACCAAAGGTGAAAAAGGATGGTATTCCTAACAAAGATTTAGTCTTAGAAGGTGATACTTCTACACCAAATAATGATTCTCTAGTCTTGCATTTATTGGGTCATACGGACAGTGGCACAGCAGTACAAGGGATGAACAATAGTTCGAAGGGGCAATTTATTACGAATATGGAAGTTACAAACAATCAGGGCCCCTTAGTGTTATCTTTTGCAGGTTTTAAAGTGTATAATTACACTAATTTTTTTATTACAAATGAATTTTTTAAGTTATTCAGTAAAGGAATGAAGTTCATCCCGTCTGTGAAGTTTAAGTTAGTAGATACAGTTAAGGAAATCAAGTTATTTTGCAGGAGAATTAACTTGGCCATACAATTTAAAAATTATTCTGACTTAGGAACAAAACAGAGGGAAGAGAGACTCAAGAAAAAGAGTACATATATACCTAATTCTCACCCCCAAGTTGGAACATTTGAAAAAATGGTGTGCAGAGATATATATAGATTAAATAAGAACATTAATTCCAAGAACAATTCTAGTGCCCCCTTTGAAGACAATCTCACTAGAGGGGAGAGAGAATGCTTGCAAAACGTGGTCAACAACAAGAACATTAGATTAATGAAACCAGACAAGGGAGGGGGCATTGTCATTTTTGATTCTGAAAATTACAATAAAGCAATTCAGGATATTTTGTTCACCTCAGAAAATTATGAAGAAATTTCATTAAATCAGATTAATATTGGACATCACAGGATTGATTTAATTCTAGAAGAATATTTGTTGGACAACCGTATATCCGACGAATTATATAAATATTTGAGGAATGAGTACCCAAGGCCTGCTAGTATCTTTGGAATCCCAAAGATACATAAATGTATAGACACCCCACCTTTTAGACCTATTATCTCTGGTTCACATTCTAAGACTTATAACATGGGAGTTACTATTGACCACTGGACTAAACACATATATAAAAAAGTTCCCCATATGGTAAAAGATTCCTGGGAATTTTTGAGTAGAATCACACCGGAGGTTTGGTCCAAAAATCTCACAATTCTAACCATAGATGTGAAAGATTTATTTTCATGCATCCCTGCCCCTATAGGGCTAGAATTTTTTGAAAACAGTTTGAAAAATTATTCAGGGTTAAGTTGGGACAGAATCAGCCTGATCTTGGACATGATGGGCCTCATTCTTGACCACAATTACATCCTCCACGAAGGAGAATATTTCAGGCAGACCAGGGGTGTGGCCATGGGGGCCTCATGTGCCCCCATTTTTGCCAACCTGGTCATGCTTGAATGGGAAAACAGGTTTTTATTTCCTTGTCAGTTTTTCAAACATATTTCCCTCTATTCCAGGTATTTGGACGATTTGTTCATTATCTGGAAGGGGCCTCCAGAAGACATTAGGATTTTTATGGACTATATAAACTCAAGTACCAAATTTCTAAAGTTTACATATAAGGTAGACAAATTTGGTATATCATATTTAGATACCTTTATTAGTACCACCTTAGATGGTTTTGCCTCACAAATATATAGAAAGTCCACCTTCTCAAATGATTATATAGAATTTGGTAGTTGCCATCCACAACACGTGTTTAAAAATGTGATTAAGGGCCAATTCATTCGTGCAGTGAGGATGAGTTCCTCTAGGGAGAGTATGGAAAGAGAAATTGATATCATTTCAAGGATGTTTTTGGATAGAAAATATCCAAAAAGAATGGTACAAAATGTGGCTAATTATGTCAAAGGAAATTGGGGTACGAAATATAAACCACTGTTGGGTCAAGGTTTAGTAGAAAATACAAAGAAAAATACCCAAATAAGCAGGACAGTCTGCATTATTTTGTTTAGTCCATATACCAACTTGATAAAAGAAATTGTTAAAAGGCATTGGGAATTATTGAATATTCCTGATAACAACTTGGTAAACATCTACAAGAACCCTGTATGTGTTTATAAAACTGCACTTAATTTGAAAAAACTTTTGGAAGTTAGTGCATACGGTGGGACAAAATAGAAAAGAGAGGCTACAAAAAAGTGTGGTTCTTGTAAGCAATGTAAAAATATCAATGATGAAAGAGTGGTCACACTAGACAATTTGATGAGAACTAGGTGTAGGAGTATAGCTGGGAATTGTCACAGTCAGAGGGTTGTGTATCTTGCCACTTGTACTACCTGTCCTGCCTATTATGTAGGCAAGACAGAGAGAAAATTCAAGACTAGAATATATGAACATCTTTACAAAATTAAGAAGAAAGACACAAAAAATGCACTTAGTAAACATGTCTTGGAGAAGGGAGATGACCATTCCTTCAGATTTATGATTATAGACCAGGTAGAAACAACATCTTACGGTGGCAATTGGAAAACATGGTTAGCATACAAAGAAAGTGAGTGGCAAATATATTGTGATGCCACCACCACACCCGGCTTAAATGATTTCATTAGTATCAAGCCCTTCTTAAGCTTGGACCGGGTGTAAGCCCTAGAACAGGCCCTTCATAATTTATTTCCAGTTCTATCCATTCACTACGATATATTTCAAAAATATTTTAACTAAACATCAAAATAATTTTAGTATAAATAGTATTTATTATATTTATTATATTTATTATATGTAGTACTTATATTCACAATGACACATGTCTCTATTTTTTGAGTTTCAAGTATTTGGAGTTATAATTGTCATATTTCTGTATAAAATAAGGTTCTAGCACTTGTTTCTATTTTGTAATTTGGAAATGTACCTTTAAGAATGTTTTATATTATGTTTTTGGCGCCAATTTGCACATATAAAATGGAGTCAATACTGTTACTATTGGTTCTGATGAAATCTGAGTTCCTCAGATGAAAGCGCTTAACCAGGAGTTCGTTTTAACCAGGAGTTCGTTTTGTGGATTTTTGTGTAATAATAAACCAGTGTTTTAGTTACAAGAAGTGTCTGTGGAATTGTGGTTGGTCCTGCTCGAGCTGAGGATTGGTTGCTGCTATTTTTTACTTGTGGCTTTGTAAAGAATAACTGAAAGGGTTTACTAAGTATAATCCTGATTAAAAGAGCAGAAAGAAAAGGTGAGTAGCTTTTAAGTACCACAATTGATCTGCAGAATCCAAGTCAGTAAACTGATTGGTTCATAGGTAATTACTAGGCATGCAGTCCAGGAGACCATTAAGGAGGCTAGCCCAATTAACAAATTGTCCCAGACAACTGTCTGGTTATATGACTTTCTCAGTCATCAAAGTATGATCTACAGGCAGTAGCTCATTAACAGCTGATTTTAATTCACTAACTCACATACAGGAGTCTCAAACAAATAAACAAATAATAGAAAGATACATATATTTAAGATTACATGATTTTAAACTGTAAGGTTGAAGGCTCCAAAGACATACATGGAAGTATTTGTTCATATAAAGGGTGGTATGTAATGGTAAAATCCTTTCTGAATAGGTAGTAGCATGCAAAAACAAAGAGAGAATGTAAGAATGCAATGGCTAAAAATAATGTAATACTTATGCTCCATAAAAGAAAACTGAAAAAAAGTTGTTTTATTTCTTCTTTATTGACCAGGTGAGCCTCACTAAACCACTGGCCCTTTCAGGGGACACCAGTGCTGATGACTATACTACTAGACCAAATTTAGAGATGGGCATCAGGAAGCTTCCCCTCTACCCTTTTCAGTAAATGCTTGGGATCTTTTAAATCCCCCAGCTCAAGCAGACTGACCTTGGTTTAACATCTCATATGAAGGATGACACACTCCGTAGTGTTAGCAATTCATTTACCTGGTGTAGGAATAAAACTCACAGCCTTCTGCATAAAAGACAAGCATCTACCACTGCCGCTGATATTGTTAAACAGGGCATTTATCTTATCCAAAGGGTAGGGAAATTAGTAGATTAGGTTAAACTAGTATTATCCGCCACATTTCCATGATCAGCAGTGGTTGACGGAACAGCTATACACCTGTGTCTGTTATAGTGTTCCTCAGGGAACTCACTGTATGGGTGTACTTCAGCTGTTACAAAGAACAGTGTGCCTTGACTTTTCATTCTGTATACAAAATGAACAAGACTCCTCACACGTTAAACTGAACCTATTTCTGCCTTTGTGATACCTAGTAAAACTAAAATTCTTTTGGT
>NC_056732.1:1840905726-1840950150 GCF_019279795.1 Protopterus annectens | reverse complement strand
CAATTTACAGCCCTTCCATTTCACTGTAGTACATTATCAGTTCAGTTACAGACTTGCAAAGATGCATTTATTAGTAACATTGGTTTACTTGACTATAGTACATTAACAGTTTGACTAAAGACTTACAAGAGTTCATCAGCAGGATATGTTTATTTCATGCAGAAAATGTAAATAAAGTTAAGGCAGTAAGCAATGCTATCAATTTATAATTGTTAAAAGTACAAATGTTATTTTAAAGACCTGATACTGCTTTTTTGTGCTTTACAGATATTCTTCCAGGTTGATTGTCCAGTTTGATTTTAAATACAGCCAAGCAAAATATCACATCCACCATGCAGCCTTGCACAAGGAATGGGAAAGGGGAGGTTTGGAAGGCCAAAATGTATCCAGCATTCTAGCTCATCAAAGGACACTAGGGAGACTCTTCCAATACCTCAGCAGTGACTGAGACAATGTAGAGCAAGGCCTAAACTGGGCAAGAGCTGTGATGCACAACTCAAGTACAGCAAATTTCTTCAATGTTTATTTAAATGTGTTTCAGTTATCTAAACAAAAGTATTCTTTGAAATTAAAATGAAAATATAATACATGTGCATTTATGCAGATTAAAGTTAACGCAACAGTATTAGTTTTCCTTTTATGCTTTTATCTATGTTCAGATAATACTGTCAGAGAAAAGGTACTCATTTACTAATAGTTTAGTCTCCAAAACATAACATTACCATATTTCAGTTTATGTTTTTATTTGTGTTCAGGTAACACTGGCAGAAAAGGGATTCCTTTAGTATTAGTTTAGGTAGTTTCCAGAATGTAACATTTATCCACAGCTATTTTAGCTGTTTCGTATAAATATGTATCACGTTAATGTAAATTTAAGTCAAGTTTCAGAATATGACATTCATTCTCAGTTATGAGTTCAGTATGATACATTTCTGTCAGATTTCAGAATATAACATTCGTACTCGGCTATACATTTTTAACAGAATTACTTCACAATATTCAGTCAGTAGTTTTAATGGTGAAGTGACAGAATTATTTGTAACAGTCAGTAGTTTTAAGGGTAAAGTGACAGAATTATCTGTAACAGGCTTATTACATCATACATTTCTGACAGCATTACTACATCACCCTTCACAGTATTCAGTCAGTAGTTTTAAGGGTAAACTAACAGAATTACTTGTAACTGGCTTATTAAGATAAGCTATCCAAAGAATAAGTAGTAATAGTTATTTAATATACTCAAGGCATAGCAGGTCAGGCTTAACTTAATTAATTTACAGAATATAGTATACCTTACATAATAATTATTCTATCTGAACTACAGAAAGCATAGGTTTTATTAAAGTACTTCTACTATTACAGCACATACATATTTACAGGATATTTAAGATGCAGATTTAGAAAGCAAACAGAAATTAAAAAGGTAAATAGGATTATTAGTAACAAATCTAGCTGAAGCATTAGAGACACAAGGTAATACAATATATGGTAATTATGCTTCAAGATGCACACATTATAGGTGTAAAAGGAGAGTCTGCCACTTATAGCACATTAAAAATATACAAGTTAGAATTAAATCATAAAGTTAGAGTGTTTGATATCAGTTTAATTTATTTGTCAGAGCTGCACAGAGGTTAGCAACAAGCAATCTCCTGTTTTATCTGAAGCATGCACTGCCTGCTACTGAAACATAAGTCTTACCCATTAAGTCCCTCACAGGTGAGAACTTTTTCTTGTCCCTTTTCCATACCTGGTCCTTCTAGTCCCTTCACTGTTACTGACTCCAGTACTTCACCTAACACCATGAATGGCCAATGTCACACCATTTATCCAGCCAACCTGATTGACATGGGCATCCTGAGGCAATGTAGCAATTGCCTCATGTACACTTACAACCCACTTCTCCTAATTCACACAAATTCAATATATGAGAGCTACATCTATATTCAGGGTCTAGAATCTAGGCTCTCTCATTCACAAATCAATATATCAGATACGAAACAGGTTGTCAGCTCACACACTTCATCTCTTGCACCATCCACACATACAACACCTAAACATACATATGCAGAGGTTTTCACTAGAAGCCTACATAAAGATGAGAGACCACCCAAACAAAAACACACTTAATTTAATATATTCCCAACAATTCACAGTACACAAACAATGCCTGCACCAGTATCTCAGTAGATATGCCCCTAAGGCAAAACACAAAATCAAATATTGCAGTCATAGGTGACTCCATTGTGATAGACACAGATGTCCCACTCACCAGGTTGGATAAGGAAAAGGTCAGGGTCAGCTGTCTGTCAGGTGCCAGGATCTGCCACATCACAAATGCATTCAAGTTTCTCAACAGAAGGCACTGTTATGACTCTGTCATAGTCCATGTTGGTGTGAATGACTTGAGATATACCTCAATGTACTATTTGAAGAGAGACCTGATTGAGTTTATGTGTCCCAGGTGGGTATTTTCCTAGCCTTAAGCAGCATTCTACCTTCACCTAGGATGACGCTTCAATACAGACAAAAAATGAGTGACTTCAACAATTGGCTTAGTTTTTGGTGTTATTCTAAGGGGTTCCAGTACCTATCAACCTGGGATGATATGGTTGATAGACCACAATGCTTTGCCAGAGATAGTCTTCACCTGTCACCTCTGGGCTTTCAGCTACTGGCTTAGGCTCTTGACACCCCCATGGTGCCTTTTTAGGCAATGTCACAAAAACAATATGACAGACATAAAAATATCCTCAAGAAACTTCCTTAAGTTTATGCTTCTAAACACTAGGAGGTTAAATCTGAAGTTGCACTTACTAGAAACACTCCTCACCTTGGAAGATGCAAACATCTCTGTAGTCACAGAGAACTGGTTCAAGGCAATGGAGAGCACTCTGGCCATACCGGGATATAATTCTTTCCACATGTTCAGATACAAAATGAATGCATGAAAACTAAAGGAGGGAGAGTATCAAAATTCATCAAAGATAAATGTGCCTCCAAATTGGTTAAAAAGAATGATTCCCTTGAGTTACTCCATGTGCAAATAACTATAGGAAAGATCCCTCTCCGAGTTATCATCAGCTATAGATCTCCCTCCATGAACTATGATATCTATACTGCCTACTTGGATCTACTTGAGTCACTCAAAATACAACCAAACACCCTGGTTTATGGGTAACTTTAGCTACCTGTCCATATAATGGGTAAATTATATGTGTATAAACACACTTGCCCAAAGGTTCTTGGACTTCATTAACTCAAATGCCTTGGAGCAGATAGTTGGCATCCTCACAAGCGGCCCAAACATTCTAGATTTGGTACTCACCAACATGGTACACCACCAGAAGTGTGCAGCCCTCCCTGGTGAAGTTTGATCATAAATCAGTTTCTTTCAAAGTATTGATAGCTTCAACCCCCCCCTCCCCACAGAGAAATTAGCCATCTACAGCCTCTTAGGAGAAGGCATTAATATCTTCAAAGCACCAGTCCCCACTGACACCAAGGATACCTATACTGGGATATACACCAATGGATTGTATAAACATCTATACAATTGTATTGATCAGCTGTTCCTGATAGGACCAAAGCAAGATCTGCAAGAAAAATCAAGCCTGCCTGGTGGACGTCCGCCATAAACAGGTTATATAATAAGAGGAAGAAACTGCTGTCCAAGAGCAAGAAGGAACAATCCCAGAATTGGAAGCACAGCCATCTCAGCTTGAACAAGCAAATAAGACATCTTGTAAGGTCCTCTAAAGCTAACTATAAATCTAGATTAGCATCCCTAGCTAAGGATAACAATAAGGCATTCTTTAGCTACATCTGAAACATTAAAGGAAAAGCCTAGATTTGTGCTGAACTGGTAGCGAATGGTACCACATATACTAAACGAGTGGAAATAGCCAACCTTCCAGCAGACAAGTTCAGTGAAAACTTCTCCCCCCTCCCCCCACCACATATACCCCAAAACATTCCTACCACGTAGTCTCCACTTAGTATCTCTAAAGAGCAGCTCTTGTCCACTCTCACCAAGGCCAAAAACACAGATCCTATGGGACATGATAACATCCCAGGTTGCATTCTCAATTATTTAAAACAGGAATTAGCACCAACATTGGGTACTCTTTTAAACCACAGCCTAAACACTGGTTTTGTCTCTGCTGAATGGAAAATAGCTACTACCATCCCCTTGCACAAGGGGTGTGCATCCACTGACCTTGGGAACAATAGACCCATCAGCCTAACCAGCCTTATCAGCAAGGCCATGGAGAGAGTCATCACGGACCTTATCAGCAAGGATATAGGAGATCTTCAAACACTTGACCCAACCCAGTTCGGTTTTATTAAAGAGAGATCCTGTCTGTTGAACCTGGTGGACTTCTTTGAGACTGTCAACAAAGCCCTGGATGAAGGGAAATCTGTGCATACTGCATACCTAGACATGGAGAAAAGGCCTTTGACACAATCCTTCACTCAGGCATCATTGAAAAACTCACCCAGCTGGGGGGTGTCAAACCATATACTGTCAGGTGGATTGCAAACTGGCTCACAAACAGAACACATACAGTCAAAGTAGGGGACTCCACCTCCACCAGCAGACCCATTACCAGTGATGTTCCACAGGGATCAGTGCTGGCACCCCTATTGTTTGGAATCTACTTCACAGAAGTACAGGCATATACAAAAGGTCTGTGGCTGACAAAGTTTGCTGAGGACTCTAAACTGGGAGCAATCAATGAGTCCTCAAATGATGTCAACATTCTACAAGAAGTACTTATGCAAACCAATGACTGGTGCCAAACTCATGGTCTTAAACTCAGTGCAAAAAAGTGCATTATCGTCCCCTTTGGCAAGGGTGATATTCCTGCAGATTACCATATTAATAGCACCCTAAGCTCTAAATCAGTGGTGAGAGATTTGGGCACACAGGTTAACAGCATCCTTACTTTTGATCACCATGTCTCCATGGTGGTAAGGAAGGCCTTCTACGCTGCTCATTTCATGCGCAAAGGCATAGCTTCCAGAATAAAAGAGGTTACAACACTGCTGTAATCTTTCCTCAGCAGGTCAATAATAGAGTATAATGCTCCCTTTGCTATGCATCTAAACAGGCACCTGCAGCAACTGGAGAGACCTCAAAGGTTCCTTATAAAGAAATTCAGGGTTTTCAGCACGTCTTACATGGACAGACTGAAATCACTGTCACTATACTCTGTATCATCAGACTACTCAGAGGCAACCTGTGCCTCACATAGAGAGCAACCTCTGATCCTGCCTTAATGGAAATGCTGCACATTCATAAGTCAAATGGTACATGATTCACTCATTTTAGGAACCTTAACCTAGCATGCGACTTGTTGGAGAGACAGATATGTCTCCCAGAGTTTGCTTCTCCTCTGGAACAAACTTCCAATACAGGTTAAACAGAGTCCATTGTTAACTCCTCTTGTTAAGCATAACTTGGACAATTGGATGATGAACCACAAATTCATCCCATGGGTTTCACCTGGTAGACCTCTTGGAAAGGGGCAGTTAGCGCTGATTTAGAACATGCTTAAAACATAGACCATATCTCTAGACACTTAAGAGAACAAGAGTTGAATATGGCTAGGCTTGTAAGGCCCTAGGGCCATTAGCCTAGTAACCTCCTATGACCCTACAAACCTATAAGTTAAGAGACTTCAATCCAAACAGATGATAAATACTTAAGTGATACAAAGTGGTCAAAATTAAAATTGAAATTTTATTTGCTAGATAAAGAAAACTTATTTTATATTGGTTCTAGTGATCATTATAGTATCCTTCACAGACCATATTAATAGATGTATAAAGTAATTACAGAAGTAACTACAGAATCAAGATACCTGTGTGTGTTTCAGGTATCATCAGGAGGAGTTGTTAGATCAGGTGTCATTTAAATGTACAAAATACAGTATTCTCTTTGCATTAGTCTAGAAATGTAGCCATATTAAAACAGGCTTCACAGTCTGCATACTGGTTCAGTAAATATAACCTTCAATCAGAATGTGTTGTTATATTTGAATACAAATACAGCTTGCTTGTAAGCTATACAGCTTGGGAACCAAGGTTAAAGAGGCATGTAGAACTTTACAGGGTTTTGATATCATTAGGAAATACTTCAGATACAGTTAGCTAAGTTAGTTCATTTTGGACTGATATTCAGAAATGTTGGACGTCCGGTCTTTAGAAGGCAGCACAGACACTCAGCTATGAGTGTAAAAGTCAGGTCAAATATCCAGCATTTCACACTATTAATTATACTAGTCTAAAGTGGACATCATAAGAACCATGAAGGAATTTCTGGTTAAAGGCTTATAGTGTCTGCATATTTGAACTGTTTCTTACTGAAATTGGTACACCTTGTTTGCTGTAGCATAGACTAGATCCAGGCCTGCTGAATCTAGCTTTGTTTTTATGCTTGTTGTTTGTTTGCTTATTTCCCTGAAATGCTAATTCCACCTAAAATGCAGCTTTTCAGCGCTTCTGTGGATCCCTAGTGATATCTGCATTGCTTACTGTACTTATTTCCTTGTTTCACTTGAAAGAAAGTTACTGTTTGTCGTTTTTGCATTTAAGTTACCTGTAACACATTGCATTTAAGTTACCTGGCACTTGCTCACTAAAGCAATTATATAAGTCAGCACTAAAAAATTAAAAGCACTACACCCTCACAAACTCCCCTTGAGTACATTGTTCCCCATTGGCCCTTTTTTTCAATTATAAAGGAATTCCCAATACTATTCTAGCATGTCCAAAGGTCAGTTGTCAATCTCCTCCGGTCCAGCTGGTGAATCTGGGAATCTTGAGGCAATGTTACAACTGCCTCATGTACACAGACAGCCCTCTCCTCCTCCCAACAAATTCCAACACATGTGAGAGATGCAACCATATAGCCAAACTGGAGGCTAAGCTCTCTCAACTCAGTACTGGCGTAACCAGTCAGGAGGAGAAGGAAACCACACTCACTACAATTCCAGTCTCACATAGACCTGCCACGACAGCAAACACAAACACATAAACACACAAAACATACTCGGAGGCTCTAAATAAAAATCTGCCTAAGCAGCAGAGACCTCCAAAGTAGACACCCAAGCAACCGCTACCCCAAAACAAAACACGTGCAACACATAGCTCACAAAGCCAGTGTGCTGAACAGTCACAGCCCTTAAGGCTAAACAACACACCTGATACACTTGTAATAGGTGACTCTATCGTCAGGCACACTGACATCCTGCTCACCAGGCTGAACAAGGAGAAGGTCATGGTGAGCTGCCTGTTGGGCGCTAGGATCTGCCACATAACACAAGCACTCAGGTCACTCCAAGGCAAGTACAAATATGACTCAGTCATTGTCCATGCTGGTGTGAATGACCTGAGATGTACCTCCCTGGACTACATGAAAAGAGACATAGAGGAGCTCTCCGAGCATGTAGCCCAGGCCGGTATGACCCTGACCTTGAGTAGCATCTTACCCTCACCAAGAATGATGCCACAATATGAAGACAAGATGATCAATTTCAACAATTGGCTTAAGTATTGGTGTCATTCAAAGGAGATCCAGTGCCTGTCAGCCTGGGATGACATGCTCGACAAGCCACGATGCTTCACTAGGGATGGCTTGCACCTGTCACCCCTGGGCTTTCAGATATTGTCAAAGACTCTTGCTACCCCTATAGTGCCTTTTTTAGGCAAGGCTCAAAAGACAAACCCTTCTCCATAGGTATCACAAGGGATAAGAAACTAAGAGTAATGCTACTCAACGCCAGAAGTCTAAATCTCAAGATGCATGCACTCAAAACTCTCCTTAGCATGGAGAACATCAATATCTGTGCAGTAACAGAAACCTGGTTCAAGGTTCTTGAGAGCACCCCAGCACTACTGGGTTATACCTCATACCATGATTTTCGTCCCCAAAACTTGGACCGAACCACAAAAGGAGGGGGAGTATCAATATTCATCAAAGATACCCACACCTCCAGGTTGGTGGCACAGTACGAAGCATCAGAGAATATGCATGTGCAACTAACAGTGGGTAAAACTGCCTTCCAGTTTATAGCCTGCTAAAGACCACCCTCCCAAACCCAGGAACCCCACTCGACCTTCCTGAGAACACTGGAAAATATGAAGGTCTTTCCAAACACCATTATATTGGGCGACTTCAACTACCCAAACATAGACTGGAAGCATTACTCTAGCTCCAACACCCTAGCCTAAAGGTTCCTAGAATTTATAAACTCAAATGCTATGGAACAACTTGTTACCATTCCCACAAGAGGGGAAAACATACTGGACCTGATCATCACCAACATGGGGACTCTATGCTCCAGACCAGAAGTGTATCTATCACTGGTAAGATCAGATCATAAACTAATCTCACTGGATATTCATATCCTGACCCCACCCCCTGCCCAGAAAACCACAGTGAAAAACTTCTCTAAAGCAAATTTCACACTCCTCAAAACTGAGGTGGAATCCTTCAATGCCCCCGGGCCTGTGGAAAATAGGGCCCAGACTGCAGAATCCTTTATAAACACATTCTATGAACACCTTCAGGAATGCATGGATCTTGAAATCCCAAATAAAACCAAGACCTAATCCTCCAAAGGCAGACATCCTATCTGGTGGACCCCAGCCATAAACAAACTATACAATAGAAGGTGGAAGCTACTACATGATAGAGCAAAATCCCAAAAAGGGAAGGCAGCTCTGATCAGTATTGGCAAAAAACTATGGGCACTCATAAAATAGTCTAAGGCCAGCTTCAAGAGAAAAATTGCACAGGACACTAAGGATAATCACAAGGCTTTCTTTAGTTATGTTAGGAACCTGGGTGGGAATTCCCAGATATGCTCAGAATTAGTCCAAAATGACAAAAAATACACCGAACCCACAGACATTGCCAACATCCTAGCTGACAGGTTCAGCGCAAACTTCTCCCCCCCACTCCCCAACAAAAGGGCAAATATCTATCCCAGCAGAGTGCTGCCTCCCTGATATCTCAGATGCTCAGGTAAGGGCCGTCCTCTCCAAAGCAAAGAACACAGCATCAATGGGACCAGATGGTGTCCTGGGCTGCATCCTACATGAACTCCAAGAAGAGCTAAACCCAAACATAAAACTACTGTTCAATCTCAGCCTTACTACAAGATATGTACCCAAAGAGTGGCGTACAGCAACAGTGGTCCCTCTCCACAAAGGTGGTGCCTCAACAGATCCTGGAAACTATCACCCCATAAGCCTGACTAGCTTGGTCTGCAAAGCTATGGAAAGGATCATCATGGACCTCATAAATAAAGATATTGGGGCCTACAGACACTGGATCCTACCCAGTTCGGCTTTGTTAAGGGCAGATCCTGCCTCTTAAACCTGGCCAATTTCTTTGAAACAGTCACCAAGGCCATTGACGAGGGGAAGGTGGTCCACACAGCCTACCTGGACCTCACAAAAGCCTTCGATACAATACCCCACTCGGGCATTATAGATAAGCTCACCAGCTTAAATATAAACCCCTATGTCACTAGATGGGTTGCAAACTGGCTCAAGGACAGAACCCACATGGTTAGAATTACTGGAGCCATGTCAGACTCCAAACCAGTTACAAGTGGCATCCCACAAGGCTCAGTCCAGGGACCTCTCTTGTTCGGTATATATTTCTCAGAGGTGTAGGCCAACACGTAAGGACTGTGGCTGACCAAGTTCACAGATGACTGCAAACTGGGCGCCATAATAGACTCTCCAGCCGACACAAGCATCCTCCAAAAGGGCCTCATAGAAACAGACAACTGGTGCCAGAGCCATGGCCTCAAGCTAAATGCCAAAAAGTGTATAGTCATACCCTTTGGCAAAAACAAAGTGCCCACAAATTACCACATAGGTGGTAATCCATTAAGTACAGAAGAAGTAATTAGGGACCTGGGGACCCAAGTTGATAGCAATCTCTCATTTGACAACCACGTGGCCAAAGTGGTTACAAGAACATTTTATATAGCCCACCTAATCATGAAGGGATTCACATCTAGATCAGGGGAGGTCATTGTGCCTCTTTACTCATCCCTCATCAGGTCCATAATTGAGTACAATGCCCCTTTTGGGATATACCTTACCAGACACCTGCATCAACTGGAAAGAGCCCAAAAGCACCTCACCAAGAGGATCAAAGGGCTCAAACAGATGCAATATGCTGCCTGGTTAAAGAAACTCCAGCTCTACTCAGTGGCATACTGCCTGCTCAGAGGCAATCTGTGCCTGACATATAAAGCCATTTCCAACCCGGAATTAATGGACATGCTACACCTCAGAAAATCCAAATCGCATCAAGCTACACGCTCAAGAGACTTGAACCTCAGCACTGAAACAAATAGGACATGCTGGAGGGACAGATTCATAACACAGAGGCTCCCTTCACTCTGGAATAAAATCCCAGTCCAGGTTAGGCAGAGTCCCTCATTGACTCTCTACAAGAGGAATCTTGATGAGTGGATGGGGGATCATAGGTTTACCCTGGGTATCACTTCTGTGTCACTGTTAGACAGAGGCACAGTATACTAACCTCAAAAAAGGGCATAGCAAAATTAATTTAAAATGGGTGGCGAAAGCCAAACACACTCTGGCTAGGCTTATAAATGCCCTAGGACAGATAGCCTATGAATCTAAGTGATACCATGTTTTACATATTATCATAGATCAGTATATTACATTCTGAATTAAGTGGTGCCATGTTTTATATATTATCATATATCAGCATATCACATTATGAATCAATTTGTGGCATGTTGTATGTGGTATCATATATCATATCTCACATTCTGAATCAAGTGGTGCCATATTTTATTTGTTATCATGAATTAGTATATCACATTCTGAATCAAGTGGTGCCATGTTTTATGTATTATCATATATCAGTAGATCACATTATGCATCAAGTCAAGGCATGTTGTATGTGGTATCATATATGTCGTATCTCACATTCTGAATCAAGTGGTGCCATATTTTATATGTTATCATGAATTAGTATATCACATTCTGAACCAAGCGGTGCCATGTTTTATGTATTATCATATATCAGTATACCACATTCTGAATCAAGTGCTGTCATGTTTTATGTTTTATCATATATCAGTATATGACATTCTCAATCAAGTGGTTTCATGTTTTATGTATTATCTTATATCAGTATATCACATTCTGAATCACATGGTGCCATGTTTTATGTATTATCATATATCACTATATCACATTCTGAATCAAGTGGTGCCATGTTTTATGTATTATCATATATCAGAATATCACATTCTGAGTCAAGTGGTGCCATGTTTTATGTGTTATGATATATCAGTATATCACATTATGAATCACATGGTGTCATGTTTTATGTAGTATCATATATCACTATATCACATTATGTATCACATGGTGTCATGTTTTATGTAGTATCATATATCACTATATCACATTCGAATCACATGGTGCCATGATTTATGTATTAATATATATCACTATATCACATTCTGAATTAAGTGGTTCCATGTTTTATATATTATCATATATCAGTATATCACATTCTGAATAAAGTGGTGCCATGTTTTATGTATTATCGCATATCAGTATATCACATTCTGAATCAGGTGGAGCCATGTTTATGTATTATCATATATCAGTATATCACATTCTGAATCAAGTAGTGTTATGTTTTATGTATTGTCATTTACCAGTCTACCACATTCGGAGTCAAGTGGTGTCATGTTTTATATATTATAATATATCAGTTGATGTGAACATCCTACAGAAGGGCATCTCTGAGACAGATGCCTGTTGTCAGAGCCATGGCCTCAAGCTCAATGCCAAAAAGTGCAGTGTCATCCCCTTTGGTAAAAACTCTGTACCGATGAACTACCACATAGGCAGCAATCTACTTAACACTGAATGAGTGATGAGTGACCTTGGGACGCAGCTGGACAGCAGTCTCTCCTTTGATAGTCACATCACCACAGTAGTCAGGAAGTCCTTCTACGTGGCACACCTCATCATAAAAGGGTTCTCATCCAGGAAAAAAGAGGTCATCACTCCCCTCTACTCGACACTCATTAGACCCATTATAGAGTACAATGCCCTTTTTAGAATGTACCTCACAAGACATCTGCAGCAGATGGAAAGGCCACAGAAGTACCTCACAAAGAGGATTACTGAACTCAAACAAATACCCTACACTGACCACCTCAAAAAACTCCATCTTTAGTCTGTAGCATATCGCCTACTCCGAGTTGATCTCTGCCTAACATATAAAGCTGTGTCAAACCCAGAGCTATTGGACATGCTACACCTAAAGAAATCCCAATCCCTCTGAGCTACATGCTCTAGGGACCTAAACCTTGTCACCACAATAAACAGGACATGCTGGAGGGATAGATTCCTATCCCAGAGACTTCCCATACTCTGGAACAGGCTACCCATATATGTCAAGGAAAGTTCTTCATTAGCACTCTTCAAGAAAAATCTTGATGAGTGGATGGCAAATAGGAAATGCACCCCAGGGATCCCTTTTGTATCTCTGCTCGACAGTGGCATAGGAAAATAACTTTCTTGGGTGGCGTAAGCCAGGGGAACTTGTTGGCTAGGCTTACGTAGGCCCTTGGGCCAATAGCCTAGTACCTACCTATGAACCTATGAATCAGTATGTAACATTCTGAATCAAGTGGTTTCATGTGTTATGCATTATCTTATATCAGTATATCACATTCTGAATCACCTGGTACCATGTTTTATGTATTATCATATATCACTGTATCACATTCTGAATCAAGTGGTGCCATGTTTTATGTAGTATCATATATCAATATATCACATTCTGAATCACATGGTGGCATGGTTTATGTATTATCAAATATCAGAATATCACATTCTGAATAAAGTGGTGCCATGTTTTATGTATTATCATATATCGGTATATCACATTATGAATCACATGGTGCCATGTTTTAGAGTTTAGTACATAAGGAATGAGACTTGGGTTTTAAATGTTCCTTGTTTTTTACGTTTCCCCTTTATTACCTTTAGTATTTTAGCACTATAGTTCTGGTTTTCCACATTTAAAGTTGACATGTGTCAGATACGATCTATTGAGAGATTTTAACACAATATTTTTAAGATATATATATTTTTTTAAATTTCACTGAATATAAATGTATATGCGTCCATTCTAACACATAAAAGTATAATATGTACATGTGGTTGATACATTGTTGCTGTCTCTTTAACTGATTAAAGCATGTACATTTTATTCACTTAATTGACTTAATTGATTTAATTGATTTAATTCAGTTAGTATTTAACTAACAGGAAATGATGTGTAATTTGTCTGAAAAAGTTTAGCATAAGCTAAACGAAAGCGCTTATGGATTTATGTTATGTTTTTCGAGTGTAATTTATTTGTTTGTTCTTTTATTTGAATTGAAGTAAAGCCATTTTTCAGCCACTTCTGTTCTTTTGTTGGTTTACTGGATGGTGTGGCTTTCACAGTCTTTGTTTTATTTTTTGGAAGTGGCTGAGATGGAGACAGAGGCAGCAACGGAAAATATTTTTGGAAATTTGACTCTCTTAATTCAAAAGTTAACAGACAGAATGGATAGACTGGAGAGTCGGAGTCTCTCGCAGTGTTCAAATCTCTCACTCCATCCTAATCCGGTAGTGGATATTAATGGGAGCAGAACGGGTGAATCCAATAACAGGCTTTCCATTTATTTGAACAGTGATGATGTAAACTCTCCTGAACAACTTTCTACATCAGCAGTTACTAATGCATTCAAAACAAGCAGAGATGAATTTTCCAATTGGATTAACAGCACGAATGGGTTTGGCGTAGTAACAAGTAGCAATACAGGGATGAGTAAGACATTTAATGAAAAACTGTCTGACTTGGATTATGTACTGTTAAAGATTAAAAAGTTGCAGATGGACAACAGTTATTTTCAGGAGTGTATCAAGAAAAATATTGTCCCGAAAGGGCTTCGTGTGTGGAGGTTCCCGTCAGGGTTAATAAAAAATTCTCCACTGCATATTGAATTGATCAAGTTATTCGATAAGTTTGGTTTGGATTACATGAAACTGGTGGTTAGTGACAATAAAAGAGTAATTGAAAGTTTAACAAAATGAGCTAGTGAACTAGATGTATCAGTGAAAAAGGATTTAGCATTTTCTACAAATGACTATGACTATAAATGTGTATTTAAATCTATTGATGAGAAAATGAAAGTTATAAAAGATAGAAAGTCTAAAAACTAGACCGAGATATATTGGCTTATGAGCAGTGTACAGCATACCCCCCACCACCTATATCTCAAGAATGGGGTCAAAAATTAACTGTTAGAGATGAAAGGAAAAGTACTGATCTTGATATAATTGGTGACAAACTGGATATTGAAGAAAGTACAGATATTTTAGGTGGAGAAGCCTTTCCGCCTCTAAGAAGTTCCGAAAGGTTAAAAGAACGCCAACAACCTCATCACCAAATAAGAATGAACTGGCGACCTCAGAATCAAAATCGGGGACGAGGGACTTTTACGAGGGGGAGAAACAACTCCAACAGGGGCAAATGGCGAGGTTATTAGATGACAACGAAGATGAAAACCAAGGTCCAATGATTTATACAAATCACTCTAATGACTTCACCGTTTACAATTATTCTAATTATACATTTGACAATGAAATTTGTGACTTAATGGCACGGGGACAAACATTTATTCCTACAAAAAAAATGAATTTTGTCAAATGTATTATTGATTTAAAATTATTTGTGAGAAAATTGAATTTAAATTATTTATTTCACAACACAGAAAGAATAATGAAACCTTTTTATGTTTCCAGCTCGTATAATCCACCACAACACCAAACATTAGAGAATTTTGAAAAGTTATGTGAAATTGATCTTCATGCCTTAGAATATTCGGGTACAAATAACAACAGACATAATTTGACAAAAAATGAATTTTTTTTTATATTAAACACATTAAATGAATGCAAAGATGTCAGGTTTATAAAACCTGACAAAGGAGGGGGAATAACTATAGTTAACATTAGTGACTATAACACTGAGTTGGAACATATTTTGAGTAGTAAAACATATAGATTAAGTTCTACTAATGAACTACATGGAGCATACAGGTGAATAAGGGGGATTCTTTATGACTTATTTATTGATGGTGACATTAATATAGATGAATTTAACTATATGACTGTCGACCATCCTAGGACTCCAACTATGTTTGGAGTCCTAAAAATTCATAAAAATTTAAATAAACCCCCTTTTAGACCAATTGTAGATGCACATGGCTCAGTAGCATATCGAATAGCCAAATTCATTGATATAAGTCTAAAATCACATATATATTCAGAGAGTCACTTATTGAAATATTTCTGGGATTTTTTATCAATTATGGGAACAACAGCTTATAATGAAAATGATGTCTTTATCACTATAGACGTGAGAGACTTATATTCTGTAATCCCACACGACACTGGTATGAGATGTTTTAATCATTTTTTAATGGAAAAAGGTTTGACACAGGATAAAATCAACTTATTCGATCAATTATTGGATATAGTTCTAAGAAACAATTTTATATGGTTCAACAACAAGATTTATTTACAAAATGAAGGAGTGGCTATGGGGTCCCCATGTGGGGGGCCTCTATGCAAATATAGTGATGTTTATATGGGAAAAAGATTTTGTTTTTAGTTCTTCATTTTTTGAGAACAGTAAGGTATATTTACGTTTCTTAGACAATATATTTATTTTATGGAGAGGAAACACAGAAGAACAAATTGATGATTTTTTATCTTACATAAATACAACTACCTCATTTTTGAAATTTACAGCCACAAAGGATACGGCTTCTATAACGTTTTTAGATGTATTATTAGAAAAGGATAGTAATAAGAAAAAATTAAAATCTAAAATATTTTGGAAGAAAACTTACTGTAATAGTTTCCTCCACTATGAAAGCTGTCACCCTTACAGTCAAAAAAGAGCAGTACTAAAGGGCCAGTTTGTAAGGGCAGCAAGAATGGTGAGTTGTAGGAACGATTTTATTAATGAATGTTTGAATTTGTCCGATATGTTTATAAGTAGGGGCTATCCTTAGAGGTTAATTAATGAAATGATGCTTGAGATTATAGAAAAAAGAGATAATTTACATTTTAAACCATGATTAAACTCTGGAACAGTATGCAATTTAACATCAATGAGAAATATTGATGAAACATTGTCAAGTGAAACAGGGTCCGTATTGTATCCAAGGGACATTAGTACGACAGATGACACTACATCAACAAGACAAAATAACTTTAACATTAGTTTTATTACTACGTACAATTCAGACAGTGTAGCTATAAGTAACATTATAAAGAAAAATTGGCAATTGGTAGTATCTGATCCATCACTGCATGACCATTTTGATAACAGTCCTACGTTTGTATTCAAAAGGGGTATGAATTTAAAACAAAGATTGGAAAACAGCCGCAACAATATATTGGGTAAAACAAATAAATGCGGTAGATGTAAATATTGTCTGTATGTGTTTGAAACAAATGAACTAAAAATCAATGGTGTATATATAAAATTAAAAAATAAAGCCAGTTGCATTAGTGAAAAAGTAGTTTATTGTGCCATCTGTTGTAATTGTACAATGTTTTATGTAGGCAAGACAGAAAGAAAACTTAAAGAAAGAATAGGCGAACATATAAGAGCAATTTGTGATAAAAATGAATTAAATGCCTTGGCAAAACATATTTGTTTACATCCAACACATTCATTTAAATTCATAGTTTTAGATGTTTTAAAATTGAATGCCAGGGGAGGACCCTGGCAACCTTTACTGGAGAAACTGGAATTGGAATGGCAAATAAGATTAAACGCACATAATTGGCTGGGTATGAACAGTGCCATTTCAATAGCCAGTATTTTAAAATTAAAATCATTAGAAAGATAGAGAAAAGATATATATTTTAGAGGTATTAATTAGATTTTATACCATTCCGTATCAATTCACAGTTCATAATATATATTTATATTAATATATTTATTTAAGTATTTTTTATATTTACTACATTTTACTTACCTATTTATACATTAAGAAACAATATATGTTGAACTCATATAAATATATTATTCATACATTTATATAGACATATTTATAAAGCTGATTTATATATCTATATTCATAAACATATTTACATCTGCAGTTCGGTAAATGTATTTAAATAATGTAGCAACTTCAAAATTGATGTACGAAAAGCCATCTCAGGCTACACAGAGTTTAGTACATAAGGAATGAGACTTGGGTTTTAAATGTTCCTTGTTTTTTACATTTCCCCTTTATTACCTTTAGTATTTTAGTACTTCAGTTCTGGTTGTTCCACATTTAAAGTTGACGTGTCAGATACGATCTATTGAGAGATTTTAACACAATATTTTGAAGATATATATATATATATATATATATATATATATATATATATATTTTTTTTTTTAAATTTCACTGAATATAAATGTATACGCGTGCATTCAAACACATAAAAGTATAATATGTACATGTGGTTGATACATTGTTGCTGTCTCTTTAACTGATTACAGCATGTACGTTTTATTGACTTAATTGACAATTGATTTAATTGATTTAATTCAGCTAGTATTTAACTAACAGGAAGTGATGTTAATTTGTTTGAAAAAGTTTAGCATAAGCTAAACGAAAGTGCTTACGGATTGATGTTATGTTTTTCGAGTGTAATTTATTTGTTTGTTCTTCTATTTGAATTGAAGTAAAGCCGTTTTTCAGCCACTTCTGTTTTTTCACTGGTGCCATGTTTTATGTAGTATCATATATCATTATATCACATTCGAATCACGTGGCGTCATATTTTATGTATTAACATATATCACTATATCATATTCTGAATCAAGTGGTGCCATGTTTTATGTATTATCATATATCAGTATGTCACATTTTGAATCAAAATTTTGTTAAACAACCAAGTACTGAGCAGGAGTGAGAGTGAAAAAATAACAGAAGATAACAATCCAAGATGTAAAATCCATGTAGTTTATTGCAGACAAGAACAAACGTTTGTTCTTGTCTGCAATAAACTATGTGGATTTTACATCT
This sequence comes from Protopterus annectens, assembly GCF_019279795.1. NCBI lineage: Eukaryota > Metazoa > Chordata > Ceratodontiformes > Protopteridae > Protopterus > Protopterus annectens. The sequence goes on along the minus strand of NC_056732.1, from coordinate 1,840,931,971 downwards.
TGGATTATTATCTTCTGTTATTTTCTCACTCTCACTCCTGCTCAGTACTTGGTTGTTTTACAAAATTTTTTATATTTCTCTGAGCAGGGGCATGTACCTGTGAAGCAGCAATTTGTCAGACATTTTGAATCAAGTCGTGCCATGTTTTATATATTATCATATATCAGAATATCACATTCTGAATCAAGTAGTTCCATGTTTTATGTATTATGATATATCAGTATATCACATTCTGAATCAAGTGGTGCCATGTTTTATGTATTATATGTCAGTATATCACATTCTGAATAAAGTGGTACCATGTTTTATGTATTATCATATATCAGTATATCACATTTTGAATGAAGTGGTGCCATGTTTTATGTATTATCATATATCAGTATATCACATTCTGAATCAAGTGGTGCCATGTTTTACATATTATCATATATCAGTATATCACATTCTTTATCAAGTGGTGCCATGTTTTATGTATTATCATATATCAGTATATCACATTCTGAATCAAGTGGTGCCATGTTTTATGTGTTATCATATATCAGTAAATCACATTCTGAATCAAGTGGGGTCATGTTTTATGTATTATCATATATCAATATATCAAATTATGAATCAAGTTATGCCATGTTTTATGTGGTATCGTATATCATATCTTACATTCTGAATCAAGTGGTGCCATATTTTATGTATTACCATATATTAGTATATCACATACTGAATCAAGCAGTGACATATTTATGTATTATGTTATATCAGTATATCACATTCTGAATCACATGGTGCTATGTTTTATGGATTATCATATATCACTATATCACATTCTGAATCAAGTGTTGCCATGTTTTATGTAGTATCATATATCAATATATCACATTCTGAATCACATGGTGCCATGTTTCATGAAGTATCATATATCACTATATCACATTTGAATCATGTGGCACCATGTTTTATGTATTAACATATATCACTATATCACATTCTGAATCAAGTGGTGCCATGTTTTATGTATTATCATATATCAGTTATTCACATTCTGAATCAAGTGATGCATTTTTTATGCATTATCATATATAGGTATATCACATTCTATATGAAGTGGTACCATGTTTTATGATTACCATATATCAGTATATCACATTCTAAATCAAGTGGTTTCATGTTTTATGTTTTATTTTATGTCAGTATATCACATTCTGAATCACATGGTGCTATGTTTTATGTATTATCATATATCACTATATCACATTCTGAATCAAGTGGTGCCATCTTTTACATATTATCATATATCAGTATACCACATTCTGAATCAAGTGGTGCCATGTTTTATGAATTATCATATATCGCTATATTACCTTCTGAATCAAATGGTACCATGTTTTATGAATTATCATATATCAGTATATCACATTCTGAGTCAAGTGGTACCATGTTTTATGTGTTATCATATATCAGTATATCACATTCTGAATCAAGTGGCGTCATGTTTTATGTATTATCATATATCAGTATATCACATTCTGAATCAAGTGGTGCCATATTTTATGTATTACCATATATTAGTATATCACATTCTGAATCATATGGTGCCATGTTTTATGTAGTATTAAATATCACTATGTCACATTCGAATCATGTGGCACCATGTTTTATGAATTAACATATATCACAATATCACATTCTGAATTAAGTGGTGCCATGTTTTATGTATTTCCATATATTAGTATATCACATACTGAATCAAGTGGTGCCATGTTTTATGTGTTATCATATATCAGTATACCACATTCTGAATCAAGTGGTGCCATGTTTTATGTATTATATCAGTATATGACATTCTGAATCAAGTGATTACATGATTTATGTTTTATCTTATATCAGTATATCACATTCTGAATCACATGGTGCTATGTTTTATGTATTATCATATATCACTGTATCACATTCTGAATCAAGTGGTGCCATGTTTTATGTAGTATCATATATCAGTATATCACATTTTGAATCACATGGTGTCATATTTTATGTATTATCAAATATCAGAATATCACATTCTGAATCAAGTGGTGCCATGTTTTATGTAGTATCATATATCACTATATCACATTCAAATCATGTGGCTCCATGTTTTATGTATTAACAGTATAACCAACTGATGACGGCCTATAAAATCCTCTATAATCCGGACAACACTCCTGCACTTAAAAATATTATCACCCCCTATAACAATCCTAGACCGCTTCGATCCTCTAACAAACTACTAATTCAGAATAGCAAAATTAATAACACAGCTGGTGATTCTCTCTTTGAAAACTCTGTAAGTAGATCCTGGACCTCTCTTCCATCTGTTATTACCTTACTTTCCACCTTAGGTAAATTTGAAACTAGACTCAAACAACATTTGTCACTTAACTGGCTAGGTCAATGTATCAAGCCTGGCTAACTCTCTCTCTAGAATGTGTAAAAATCTGTTAACCAGTTTACTGTGTAATTTACTTCAATCCTGACTTGCGCTCAGGATTAACTGTAACCTGTGGAACTTGTTTAACTTGCTTACTTATGTAATCTCTGTAAATAGTCTGTTTGTAATATGTAATGCTGTATCTGCTTACGCTTGGAGCTTTTCTCCCCGGGCATCCGCTGAAAATGGACTTGCATCCAGTCGGACTATCCCATTCAACAAATGTAAAATAAAATAAAAATAAATAAAAACATATATCATTATATCACATTCTGAATCAAGTGGTGGTTAGAGATCTTTTCTCTAACTCCGAGCTGTTTGGCTGTTGTGCGACCTGCGCCTGGTACTGGATTTAAACCCAAATAGTATTACTAAGTGGACCCCAAAAATCTACACCTCTACCTCAGCCCTCCAGGAAGACCTGAACCTCTGACTAGTGGAAAACTACTCTCCAAACCTGGTTTAGCCTTCCAACAAACTGTGGAATAGTATTACTAAGTGGACCCCAAAAATCTACACCTCTACCTCAGCCCTCCAGGAAGACCTGAACCTCTGACTAGTGGAAAACTACTCTCCAAACCTGGTTTAGCCTTCCAACAAACTGTGGAATAGTATTACTAAGTGGACCCCAAAAATCTACACCTCTACCTCAGCCCTCCAGGAAGACCTGAACCTCTGACTAGTGGAAAACTACTCTCCAAACCTGGTTTAGCCTTCCAACAAACTGTGGAATAGTATTACTAAGTGGACCCCAAAATCTACACCTCTACCTCAGCCCTCCAGGAAGACCTGAACCTCTGACTAGTGGAAAACTACTCTCCAAACCTGGTTTAGCCTTCCAACAAACTGTGGAATAGTATTACTAAGTGGACCCCAAAAATCTACACCTCTACCTCAGCCCTCCAGGAAGACCTGAACCTCTGACTAGTGGAAAACTACTCTCCAAACCTGGTTTAGCCTTCCAACAAACTGTGGAAGTATGTCTTTGATAAGTGTCTAAATACAAACTTTAACCAGTGTACCCTACTCCAGCTACCTGCCCAGGTCAGCCAGCAGCCAATATCACCTGTCCCTATCACCTTTCTAACCTAGACCCTCTTCCATCAGCCCCCTCTCACCTCTTTATATACCTTCTCTCTCTTTTAGCTGTAAACCTTCTGCTTTATCTCTACCACATTTAGCCAATTCCCACCTGAATAACTGTGGTACTTCTCCCTCTGGCCACTAGGTGGCATACTTACTACTATCCGGTTTACACCCTCTATACTTTCTCTTACATTCTGGTCCTGCCCATCACCACTCTGTTTAACTCCTTTAACCCATATCTGTACATCACCATAGCTTTACCTTAATTATTCTTCACTATACATACACTAAGGCTACTTTCTACAAGGTTACACTACATATACACACAGACCTAGTTCAAACCTACCTGCTGCTTCCACACTTCACTGATTGTTTCTTGTCTGTACCACACAAAAGTAAATTTTTGTGTCTACCACTCCGTTAAGCCCTCGGGCTCACTCCTCCCCTCCTGCCCCCAAATCCCACCCCCTAGAACCTCTACATTTATCCCCCACAAAGACACACCCCTCTTACTTCACAGCCAATCACACTGTAGACCCACTCTCTTACCTCACTACCAATCACAGTCTAGTTCCATCCAACCCACCTCTACTATCTTCAAATTGTTTCCTTCTAAGACACCCTCATTTTATCTCAATCAATCATATTATACACTTCATCCACACCTCCTTCTATATAGCTGTTTCATTTCCCACTCCTGACCAAACTTTCCTTATTAAATTTCTAACTTCCCTGCACAGGCCTTCTTAACATGCCTAATTATACTCAACATCTCCTATTAATAACTCTCCTAACTACTCTAACCTCTTCCTATCTTTTAACCTTCTATGAACTACCCCTAACCCTTACACTTATAATCCCAAACAAACATACCCAAACATCTCCACCAACCTTATCTACAAACTATCTCAATACCATCCACACAACCTCCTTTCTTCAACCTAAGTACCACCGCCTTTCTCACATAAAATATCTTATCTATCACCTTAAAAAATTTCCTTACTTCTACTGCAAACACCCTCAACTCTTTAACCCTATAATATCTTGCTCATTAATAGATGGAGATATTCACCCAAACCCTGGTCCAAACCCTTCCCCAATTCCCTCTAAATGCCACCCACTTATTAGAAATAGTTCACCATCTACTAAACCTCCCAAATCACTATCTATTGCCCAACTAAACATACGAAGCATTTGTAATAAAATAGCACAAATTCATGCCCTACTAGAAGTTCAACAATTTGATATTCTCTGTCTAACAGAAACATGGCTTAAACCTATAATTAATGACAAAGAGATTATTCCTCCAGGCTACAACATCCTAAGACAGGACCGCTTAAACAAAAAAGGTGGTGGGGTTGCTATTCTCTATAGAACAGGACTGCAGATTAGTAGAACAAATCATAACCTCTTATTTGACACTGCTATTGAAATAATTATTACAAAACTGCAACTCAACCCACAAAAAACATTAAATATTGTCTGTACCTATCTTCCCACAGGAAAGAATACAACCATATTAGAAGACCTTCTAAACTGGCTCTCACTAAAGCACCCTCAAGAAACTATACTCTTAGGGGATTTTAACATTGACTGGAACTTATGTAAACAGACTAATCCATCCACCCTTATTAACCTACATGGATTCTCTCAAATAATCAACCTCCCAACTAGAATAAACAAACTTAACAACAAAGAAAGTATACTTGACTGGATATTAACAAATAGTCCTCAGCAAAAATATACAACAGGAACTCTCCCAGATGACCTCAGTGATCATTCCCTCACTTATATTATTAGGCAAAAAACCAGCACTACTGTCCCTATCCAAGTCAGATCATTCCGTAGTAAGAAATACTTTGACCTCAACCAGTTTCAAAATGAACTCATGCAAGTTAACTGGTCACCTCTTAAATCTCTCCCAATAGATGAAGCAGTTAGTCACTTTAATAACACTTTTCTCACTATCCTGGAACACCATGCCCCAATGCGCTCTATGCGTGTCAAATCTAAAACAGCCCGATGGCTCTCAAATAACACTAAGAAACTTATCTTAAATAGGAACAAGGCCTGGGCTAAATGGCGAACTACAAAAAGCCTAAATGATAATGTCACCTTTAGACAACAGAGAAATGTGACAAAGAAAGCCATCATACAAGATAAAAAGAATTTTTATACTCAGCTTCAGCAATCTTTACCACACCAACCACATAAATTTTGGTCCTCTATCAATAAACTATTATCCCTGGTAAAGTTGCCACACCAAACCCTTCTGGCTCTGACCCCGACTCCCTTACAAACAGCCAATGCCTTCAACACTTTCTTCACTTCAGCCATACTAAACCTAGCAAATCAACAAAACCCAGACACCTCCAAACTATTTACACCTAGCTCTATTCCCCCCCCATTTCACCTTAAACCCATACCTACCTCTCAAATACTGTCCTTACTATATAAACTAAAACCTACAACCCCCTCTGCTGACCAATTACCAGCTGAATACCTCCAACTAGCTGCAAAAGCCATAGCATACCCCATCTCTATACTTATTAATAGGACAATAAAAGAAAGTTCAATTCCATCAGTCTGAAAAATCTCTTATATTATCCCTCTTTTAAAGGAGGTGACTCTACTGAGTATTCTAACTACCAACAGCACTACTATCTCCTCTTGCAAAAATTATGGAGAAGTGTATCCACAAACAGTTACTAAATCACCTACTAGACCACAAACTCCTGGCTAATTGCCAACATGGGTTTCACCATACCATAGTACTAGTACAGCCTTACTATCCTTCATTGACTCAATTAATAAAAACCGTAACAATAATACTCCTTCCTCAGCATTCTTCGTAGACCTGTCCAAAGCCTTCAACATGGTAAATCACCAGCTTCTTCTCCATCGTTTAAAATCTTTCTCTCTAGATAACCTTGCCCTATGCTGGTTTACATCTTACCTAGACAACCGCAAACAAGCAGTTCTATGGGATAACCAACTCTCTGATCTTCTCCCCACCACTATAGGAGTCCCTCAGGGCTCTATTTTAGGTCCACTCTTGTTTTCCATTTTCATTAATGAACTTCATCTAGCTACTCCACAAACAACTTGTATTCAATATGCAGATGATACTACCATCATTTGCACAGCCTCAACACAGTCAGAACTTCACTCTCTCACACAAAAAACCTTCTCAACTATAGAACAATGGTTCTCTAATCATTGCCTTCTCCTTAACCCCAAGAAAACCAAACTCTTGCTTTTTTCACCCACCCACTTGTCTTCCTCTATCCATTTTACACTAATATCTGATAATGGAACCATTATCTCTCCTGACCAAACAACAAAACTCTTGGGTATCACTATTGATAACCAATTAAAATTTGACAATCATATTAATCTTACAATAAAATCGACCAACAGAAAACTAGGCTCTCTATAGAATCAAATCTTTTCTTACTCCTGAAGCCAAAACTACCATAGCCAGAACTCACTTAATCTCAACTCTTTTATATGCTTCCTCCATATACACAAATCTCTCTAAACATAATCTTAGCAAACTTACTTCATCATATAATAATATTGCCAGATTTGCAACTGCCTCTCCATATAGAACTCATCATTGTTTAAATCTCAAAAGCTTGGGTGGCTGGAACTACCACACCTCATACAATACTATCAACTCACTATTGTCCATAATGCCCTACATCACCCTGAAAACACCCCAATACTCTCCTCCCTCATAACACCCTATAACAATCAGAGGCATCTACGCTCCACCAACAAAATACTAGTCCAAACATCCCGATCCAAAAACTCAGCAGGTGACTCCACATTTTCCAACTCAGTTGGCAAAATATGGAATAAGTTACCACAGGAACTCACATCCCTAACATCACTCTCCCAATTTCAAACTAAACTAAAATCCTTCCTAAATATCCACTGGCTATGCTCTTGTCATAACCCAGGTTAGCTCTCTTTTTTTCCATCATTATACTACTCCTTAACATCCATTCTTTTTCTTCTCTTCTACTTACTCTAACTAATTATTAAATATTCCTTTTCCTTTCTCTCTCTTTACCATCCTAGGTTTTTTCATTTTTACTCAAAATTTAATTCAACCTGTTTCAAAGGTATTGCATATGTTTTTTTTCCCCTCTATTTCTGTATATTGATGTATATCTTGAAATTGTTTAGTAGTTTGTAGTGGAGCTTTTCTCCCCGGGCCTCCACTGAAAATGGACATATATCCAGTTGGACTAGCCCGGTAAACAAATGTAAAATAAATAAATAAATAAATAAAATGTTTTATGTATTATCATATATCAGTTTGTCACATTCTGTGTCAAGTGATGCATGTTGTATGCGTTATCATATATAGGTATATCATGTTCTATATCAAGTGGTACCATGTTTTATGATTATCAATTATCAGTATATCAGATTCTGAATCAAGTGGTGCCATATTTTATGTATTATCATATATCATTATATCAGATTCTGAATCAAGTGGTGCCATGTTTTATGATTATCATATATCAGTATATCACATTCTGAATCAAGTGGTGCCATGTTTTATGTATTATCAAATATCAGAATATCACATTCTGAGTCAAGTGGTGCCATGTTTTATGTGTTATCATATATCAGTATATCACATTATGAATCACATGGTGTCATGTTTTATGTAGTATCATATATCACTATATCACATTCGAATCAGATGGCACCATGATTTATGTATTAATATATATCACTATATCACATTCTGAATTAAGTGATACCATGTTTTATATATTATCATATATCAGTATAGCACATTCTGAATCAAGTAGTGTTATGTTTTATGTATTATCATATATCAGTATACCACATTCGGAGTCAAGTAGTGTCATGTTTTATATATTATAATATATCAGTTGATGTGAACATCCTACAGAAGGGCATCTCTGAGACAGATGCCTGGTGTCAGAGCCATGGCCTCAAGCTCAATGCCAAAAAGTGCAGTGTCATCCCCTTTGATAAAAACTCTGTACCCATGAACTACCACATAGGCAGCAATCTACTTAACACCGAATGAGTGAAAAGTGACCTTGGGACCCAGGCGGACAGCAGTCTCTCCTTTGATAGTCACATCACCACAGTAGTCAGGAAGTCCTTCTACGTGGCACACCTCATCAAAAAAGGGTTCTCATCCAGGAAAAAAGAGGTCATCGCTCCCCTCTACTCGACACTCATTAGACCCATTATAGAGTACAATGCCCCTTTTAGAATGTACCACACAAGACATCTGCAGCACCTGGAAAGGCCACAGAAGTACCGCAAAAAGAGGATTACTGAACTCAAACAAATGCCCTGCACTGACCGCCTCAGAAAACTCCATCTTTACTCCATAGCATATCGCCTACTCCGAGGTGATCTCTGCCTAACATAAAGCTGTGTCAAACCCAGAGCTGTTGTACATGCTACACCTAAAGAAATCCCAATCCCTCTGAGCTACATGCTCTAGGGACCTAAACCTTGTCACCACAATAAACAGGATATGCTGGAGGGATAGATTCCTATCCCAGAGACCTCTCATACTTTGGAACAGGCTACCCATCTATGTCAAGCAAAGTTCTTCATTAGCACTCTTCAAGAAAATCTTGATGAGTGGATGGGAAATAGGAAATACACCCCGGGGATCCCTTCTCTATCTCTGCTCAACAGTGGCATAGGAGAATGACTTTCTTGGGTGGCATAAGCCAGGGAACCTTGTTGGCTAGGGTTACGTAGGCCCTAGGGCCGATAGCCGAGTACCTACCTATGAACCTATGAATCAGTATGTAACTTTCTGAATCAAGTGGTTTCATGTGTTTTGTATTATCTTATATCAGTATATCACATTCTGAATCACCTGCTGCCATGTTTTATGTAGTATCATATATCAGTATATCACATTCTGAATCATATATCACATTCTGAATGAAGTGGTGCCATATTTTATGTATTATCATATATCAGTATATCACATTCTGAATCAAGTGGTGCCATGTTTTACATATTATAATATATCAGTATATCACATTCTGAATCAAGTGGTGCCATGTTTTGTGTATTATCATATATCAGTATATCACATTCTGAATCAAGTGGAGCCATGTTTTATGTGTTATCATATATCAGTATATCACATTCTGAATCAAGTGGTGTCATATTTTATGTATTATCATATATCAGTATACCACACTCTGAATCAAGTGGTGCCATGTTTTATGAATTATCATATATCACTATATTACATTCTGAATCAAATGGTGCCATGTTTTATGAATTTTCATATATCAGTATATCACATTCTGAGTCAAGTGGTGCCATGTTTTATGTATTATCATATATCAGTATATCATATTCTGAATCAAGTGGTACCATGTTTTATGTATTATCATATTTCAATATATCACATTATGAATCAAGTTGTGCCATGTTTTATGTGGTATCGTATATCATATCTTAAATTCTGAATCAAGTGGTGCCATATTTTATGTATTACCATATATTAGTATATCACATTCTGAATCACATGGTGCCATGTTTTATGTAGTATTAAATATCACTATATCACATTCGAATCATGTGGCACCATGTTTTATGTATTAACATATATCACTATATCACATTCTGAATCAAATGGTGCCATGTTTTATGTATTACCATATATTAGTATATCACATACTGAATCAAGCGGTGCCATGTTTTATGTATTATCATATATCAGCATACCACATTCTGAATCAAGTGGTGCCATGTTTTATGTATTATATCAGTATATGGCATTTTGAATCAAGTGGTTTCATAATTTATGTTTTATCTTATATCAGTATATCACATTCTGAATCACATGGTGCTATGTTTTATGGATTATCATATATCACTATATCACATTCTGAATCAAGTGATGCCATGCTTTATGTAGTATCATATATCAATATATCACATTCTGAATCATATGGTACCATGTTTTATGAAGTATCATACATCACTATATCACATTTGAATCATGTGGCACCATGTTTTATGTATTAACATATATCACTATATCACATTCTGAATCAAGTGGTGCCATGTTTTATGTATTATCATATATCAGTATGTCACATTCTGAATCAAGTGATGCATGTTTTATGCATTATCATATATAGGTATATCACATTCTATATCAAGTGGTACCATGTTTTATGATTACCATATATCAGTATATCACATTCTAAATCAAGTGGTTTCATGTTTTATGTTTTATTTTATATCAGTATATCACATTCTGAATCACATGGTGCTATGTTTTATGTATTATCATATATCACTATATCACATTCTGAATCAAGTGGCGCCATCTTTTACATATTATCATATATCAGTATACCACATTCTGAATCAAATGGTGCCATGTTTTATGAATTATCATATATCAGTATATCACATTCTGAGTCAAGTGGTGCCATGTTTTATGTATTATCATATATCAGTATATCACATTCTGTATCAAGTGGTACCATGTTTTATGTGTTATCATATATCAGTATATCACATTCTGAATCAAGTGGCGTCATGTTTTATGTATTATCATATATCAATATATCACATTATGAATCAAGTTGTGCCATGTTTTATGTGGTATCGTATATCATATCTTACATTCTGAATCAAGTGGTGCCATATTTTATGTATTACCATATATTAGTATATCACATTCTGAATCACATGGTGCCATGTTTTATGTAGTATTATATATCACTATATCACATTCGAATCATGTGGCACCATGTTTTATGTATTAACATATATCACTATATCACATTCTGAATCAAGTGGTGCCATGTTTTATGTATTACCATATATTAGTATATCACATACTGAATCAAGCGGTGCCATGTTTTATGTATTATCATATATCAGTATACCACATTCTGAATCAAGTGGTGCCATGTTTTATGTATTATATCAGTATATGACATTCTGAATCAAGTGATTTCATGATTTATGTTTTATCTTATATCAGTATATCACATTCTGAATCACATGGTGCTATGTTTTATGTATTATCATATATCACTGTATCACATTCTGAATGAAGTGGTGCCATGTTTTATGTAGTATCATATATCAATATATCACATTTTGAATCACATGGTGGCATATTTTATGTATTATCAAATATCAGAATATCACATTTTGAATAAAGTGGTGCCATTTTTTATGTATTATCATATACCAATATATCACATTATGAATCACATGGTGCCATGTTTTATGTAGTATCATATATCACTATATCACATTCAAATCATGTGGCTCCATGTTTTATGTATTAACAGTATAACCAACTGATTATGGCCTATAAAATCCTCTATCATCCGGACAATACTCCTGCACTTAAAAATATTATCACCCCTATAACAATCCTAGACGGCTTCGATCTTCTAACAAACTACTAATTCAGAATAGCAAAATTAATAACACAGCTGGTGATTCTCTCTTTGAAAACTCTGTAAGTAGATCCTAGACCTCTCTTCCAGCTGTTATTACCTTACTTTCCACCTTAGGTAATTTGAAACTAGACTCAAACAACATTTGTCACTTAACAGGATAGGTCAATGTATCAAGCCTGGCTAACTCTCTCTAGAATGTGTAAAAATCTGTTAACCAGTTTATTGTGTAATTTACTTCAATCCTGACTTGCGCTCAGGATTAACTGTAACCTGTGGAACTTGTTTAACTTGCTTACTTATGTAATCTCTGTAAGTAGTCTGTTTGTAATATGTAATGCTGTATCTGCTTACGCTTGGAGCTTTTCTCCCCGGGCATCCGCGGAAAATGGACATGCATCCAGTCGGACTATCCCGTTCAACAAATGTAAAATAAAATAAAAATAAATAAAAACATATATCATTATATCACATTCTGAATCAAGTGTTGCCATGTTTTATGTATTATCATATATCAGTTTGTCACATTCTGTGTCAAGTGATGCATATTGTATGCGTTATCATATACAGGTATATCACGTTCTATATCAAGTGGTACCATGTTTTATGATTATCATATATCAGTATATCAGATTCTGAATCAAGTGGTGCCATATTTTATGTATTATCATATATCATTATATCAGATTCTAAATCAAGTGGTGCCATGTTTTATGATTATCATATATCAGTATATCACATTCTGAATCACATGGTGCCATGTTTTATGCATTATCATATATCACTATATCACATTCTGAATCAAGTGGTGCCATGTTTTATGTATTATCAAATATCAGAATATCACATTCTGAGTCAAGTGGTGCCATGTTTTTATGTGTTATCATATATCAGTATATCACATTATGAATCACATAGTGTCATGTTTTATGTAGTATCATATATCACTATATCACATTCGAATCACATGGCACCATGATTTATGTCTTAATATATATCACTATATCACATTCTGAATTAAGTGGTACCATGTTTTATATATTATCATATATCAGTATATCACATTCTGAATCAAGAGGTGCCATGTTTTATGTATTATCATATGTCAGTATATCACATTCTGAATCAAGTGGTGCCATGTTTTATGTATTATCATATATCAGTATATCACATTATGAATCAAGTTTTGCCATGTTTTACATATTATCGCATAAAAGTATATCACATTCTGAATTAAGTAGTGTTATGTTTTATGTATTATCATATATCAGTATATCACATTCGGAGTCAAGTAGTGTCATGTTTTATATATTATAACATATCAGTTGATGTGAACATCCTACAGAAGAGCATCTCTGAGACAGATTCCTGGTGTCAGAGCCATGGCCTCAAGCTCAATGCCAAAAAGTGCAGTGTCATCCCCTTTGGTAAAAACTCTGTACCCATGAACTACCACATAGGCAGCAATCTACTTAACACCGAATGAGTGATTAGTGACCTTGGGACCCAGGTGGACAGCATTCTCTCCTTTGATAGTCACATCACCACAGTAGTCAGGAAGTCCTTCTACATGGCACACCTCATCATAAAAGGGTTCTCATCCAGGAAAAAAGAGGTCATCGCTCCCCTCTACTCGACACTCATTAGACCCATTATAGAGTACAACGCCCCTTTTAGAATGTACCTCACAAGACATCTGCAGCAGCTGGAAAGGCCACAGAAGTACCTCACAAAGAGGATTACTGAACTCAAACAAATGCCCTACACTGACTGCCTCAAAACACTCCATCTTTACTCCGTAGCATATTGCCTACTCCGAGGTAATCTCTGCCTGACATATAAAGCTGTGTCAAACCCAGAACTGATGTACATGCTACACCTAAAGAAATCCCAATCCCTCTGAGCTACATGCTCTAGGGACCTAAACCCTGTCACCACAATAAACAGGATATGCTGGAGGGATAGATTCCTATCCCAGAGATTTCTCATATTCTGGAACAGGCTACCCATCAATGTCAAGCAAAGTTCTTCATTAGCACTCTTCAAGAAAAATCTTGATGAGTGGATAGGAAAGATGAAATACACCCCGGGGATCCCTTCTCTATCTCTGCTCAACAGTGGCATAGGAAAATAACTTTCTTTGGTGGCGTAAGCCAGGAAACCTTGTTGCCTAGGATAATCGTAGGCCCTTGGGCCGATAGCCTAGTACCTACCTATGAACCTATGAATCAGTATATAACATTCTGAATCAAGTGGTTTCATGTGTTATGTATTATCTTATATCAGTATATCACATTCTGAATCACCTGGTAGCATGTTTTATGTATTATCATATATCACTGTATCACATTCTGAATCAAGTGGTGCCATGTTTTATGTAGTATCATATATCAATATATCACATTCTGAATCACATGATGGCATGTTTTATATATTATCAAATATCAGAATATCTCATTCTGAATAAAGTGGTGCCATGTTTTATGTATTATCATATATTGGTATATCACATTATGAATCACATGCTGCCATGTTTTATGTAGTATCATATATCATTATATCACATTCAAATCACGTGGCACCATATTTTATGTATTAACATAAGCTCACCAGCTTAAATATAAACCTCTATGTCACTAGATGGATTGCAAACTGGCTCAAGGACAGAACCCACATGGTTAGAATTGCTGGAGCCATGTCAGACTCCAAACCAGTTACAAGTGGTGTCCCACAAGGCTCAGTCCTGAGACCTCTCTTGTTTGGTATATATTTCTTGGAGGTACAGGCCAACACGGAAGGACTGTGGCTGACCAAGTTCACAGATGACTGCAAACTGGGCGTCATAATCGACTTTCCAGCCGACACAAGCATCCTGCAAAAGGGCCTCATAGAAACAGACAACTGGTGCCAGAGCCATGGCCTCAAGCTGAATGCCAAAAAGTGTATAGTCATCCCCTTTGGCAAAAACAAAGTGCCCACAAATTACCACATAGGTGGTAATCCATTAAGTACAGAAGAAGCAATTAGGGACCTGGGGACCCAAGTTGATAGCAATCTCTCATTTGACAACCACGTGGCCAAAGTGGTTAGAAAAACATTTTATATAGTCCACCTAATCATGAAGGGATTCACATCTAGATCAGTGGAGGTCATCGTGCCTCTTTACTAATCCATCATCAGGCCTATAATTGAGTACAATGCCCCTTTTGGGATGTACCTTACCAGACACCTGCAGCAACTGGAAAGACCCCAAAAGTACCTCACCAAGAGGATCAAAGGGCTCAAACAGATGCCATATGTTGCCCGGTTAAACAAACTCCAGCTCTACTCAGTGGCATACTGCCTGTTCAGAGGCGATCTGTGCCTGACGTATAAAGCCATGTCCAACCCAGAATTAATGGACATGCTGCACCTCAGAAAATCCAAATCCCATCGAGCTACGTGCTCGAGAGACTTCAACCTCAGCACTGAAATAAATAGGACATGCTGGAGGGACAGATTCATAACCCAGAGGCTCCCTTCACTCTGGAATAAAATCCCAGTCCAGGTTAGGCAGAGTCCCTCATCGACTCTCTTCAAGAGGAATCTGGATGAGTGGATGGGAGATCGTAGGTTTACCCTGGGTATCACTTCTATGTCACTGTTAGAAAGAGGCACAGTATACTAACCTCGAAAAAGGGCATAGCAAAATAAATTTAAAATGGGTGGTGAAAGCAAAACACATTCTGGCTAGGCTTATAAATGCCCTAGGGCAGATAGCCTAGTATGAACCTATGAACCTATGAACATATATCACTATATCACATTCTGAATCAAGTGGTGCCATGTTTTATGTATTATCATATATCAGTATGTCACATTTTGAATCAAGTGGTGCCATGTTTTATGTATTATCATATATCATTATATCACATTCTGAAAAAAGTGGTTCCATGTTTTATGTATTATCATATATCAGTATATCACATTCTGAATCAAGTGGTGCCATGTTTTATGTATTATATGTCAGTATATCACATTCTGAATAAAGTGGTACTATGGTTTATGTATTATTCTATATCAGTATATCACATTCTGAATGAAGTGGTGCCATATTTTATGTATTATCATATATCAGTATAACACATTCTGAATAAAGTGGTGCCATGTTTTACATATTATCATATATCAGTATATCACATTCTGAATCAAGTGGAGCCATGTTTTATGTGTTATCATATATCAGTATATCACATTCTGAATCAAGTGGTGTCATATTTTATGTATTATCATGTATCAGTATACCACATTCTGAATCAAGTGGTGCCATGTTTTATGAATTATCATATATCGCTATATTACATTCTGAATCAAATGGTGCCATGTTTTATGAATTATCATATATTAGAATATCACATTCTGAGTTAAGTGGTGCCATGTTTTATGTATTATCATATATCAGTATATCATATTCTGAATCAAGTGGTACCATGTTTAATGTGTTATCATATATCAGTATATCACATTCTGAATCAAGTGGTGTCATGCTTTATGTATTATCGTATATCAATATATCACATTATGAATCAAGTTGTGCCATGTTTTATGTGGTATCGTATATCGTATCTTACATTCTGAATCAAGTGGTGCCATATTTTATGTATTACCATATATTAGTATATCACATTCTGAATCACATGGTGCCATGTTTTATGTAGTATTATATATCACTATATCACATTCGAATTATGTGGCACCATGTTTTATGTATTAACATATATCACTATATCACATTCTGAATCAAATGGTGCCATGTTTTATGTATTACCATATATTAGTATATCACATACTGAATCAAGCGGTGCCATATTTTATGTATTACCATATATCAGTATACCACATTCTGAATCAAGTGGTGCCATGTTTTATGTATTATATCTGTATATGACATTCTGAATCAAGTGGTTTCATGATTTATGTTTTATCTTATATCAGTATATCACATTCTGAATCACATAGTGCTATGTTTTATGGATTATCATATATCACTATATCACATTCTGAATCAATTGGTGCCATGTTTTTTGTAGTATCATATATCAATATATCACATTCTGAATCACATGGTGGCATGTTTTATGAAGTATCATATATCATTATATCACATTTGAATCATGTGGCACCATGTTTTATGTATTAACATATATCACTATATCACATTCTGAATCAAGTGGTGCCATGTTTTATGTATTATCATATATCAGTATGTCACATTCTGAATCAAGTGATACATTTTGTATGCGTTATCATATATAGGTATATCACATTATATAGCAAGTGGTACCATGTTTTATGATTACCATATATCAGTATATCAGATTCTAAATCAAGTGGTTTCATGTTTTATGTTTTATTTTATATCAGTATATCACATTCTGAATAACATGGTGCTATTTTTTATGTATTATCATATATCACTATATCACATTCTGAATTAAGTGGTGCCATCTTTTACATATTATCATATATCAGTATACCACATTCTGAATCAAGTGGTGCCATGTTTTATGAATTATCATATATCGCTATATTACATTCTGAATCAAATGGTGCCATGTTTTATGAATTATCATATATCAGTATATCACATTCTGAGTCAAGTGGTGCCATGTTTTATGTGTTATCATATATCAGTATATCACATTCTGAATAAAGTGGCGTCATGTTTTATGTATTATCATATATCAATATATCACATTATGAATCAAGTTGTGCCATGTTTTATGTGGTATCGTATATCATATCTTACATTCTGAATCAAGTGGTGCCATATTTTATGTATTACCATATATTAGTATATCACATTCTGAATCACATGGTGCCATGTTTTATGTAGTATTATATATCACTATGTCACATTCGAATCATGTGGCACCATGTTTTATGTATTAACATATATCACTATATCACATTCTGAATCAAGTGGTGCCATGTTTTATGTATTACCATATATTAGTATACCACATTCTGAATCAAGTGGTGCCATGTTTTATATATTATATCAGTATATGACATTCTGAATCAAGTGATTTCATGATTTATGTTTTATCTTATATCAGTATATGACATTCTGAATCACATGGTGCTATGTTTTATGTATTATCATATATCACTGTATCACATTCTGAATGAAGTGGTGCCATGTTTTATGTAGTATCATATATCAATATATCACATTTTGAATCACATGATGTCATATTTTATGTATTATCAAATATCAGAATATCACATTCTGAATCAAGTGGTGCCATGTTTTATGTATTATCATATATCAATATATCACATTATGAATCACATGGTGCCATGTTTTATGTAGTATCATATATCACTATATCACATTCAAATCATGTGGCTCCATGTTTTATGTATTAACAGTATAACCAACTGATTATGGCCTATAAAATCCTCTATAATCCGGACAATACTCCTGCACTTAAAAATATTATCACCCCCTATAACAATCCTAGACTGCTTCGATCCTCTAACAAACTACTAATTCAGAATAGCAAAATTAATAACACAGCTGGTGATTCTCTCTTTGAAAACTCTGTAAGTAGATCCTGGACCTCTCATCCAGCTGTTATTACCTTACTTTCCACCTTAGGTAAATTTGAAACTAGACTCAAACAACATTTGTCACTTAACTTGCTAGGTCAAAGTATCAAGCCTAGATAACTCTCTCTCTAGAATGTGTAAAAATCTGTTAACCAGTTTACTGTGTAATTTACTTCAATCCGGACTTGCTCTCAGGATTAACTGTAACCTGTGGAACTTGTTTAACTTGCTTACTTATGTAATCTCTGTAAATAGTCTGTTTGTAATATGTAATGCTGTATCTGCTTACGCTTGGAGCTTTTCTCCCCGGCCATCCCCTGAAAATGGACATGCATCCAGTCGGACTATCCCGTTCAACAAATGTGAATTAAATAAAAATAAATAAAAACATATATCATTATATCACATTATGAATCAAGTGGTGCCAGGTTTTATGTATTATCATATATCAGTATGTCACATTCTTTGTCAAGTGATGCATGTTTTATGCGTTATCATATATAGGTATATCACGTTCTATATCAAGTGTTGCCATGTTTTACATATTATCGCATATCAGTATATCACATTCTGAATCAAGTGGAGCTATGCTTATGTATTATCATATATCAGTATACCACATTCTGAATCAAGTAGTGTTATGTTTTATGTATTATCATATATCAGTATATCACATTCGGAGTCAAGTAGTGTCATGTTTTATATATTATAATCTATCAGTTGATGTGAACATCCTACAGAAGGGCATCTCTGAGACAGATGCCTGGTGTCAGAGCCATGGCCTCAAGCTCAATGCCAAAAAGTGCAGTGTCATCCCCTTTGGTAAAAACTCTGTACCCATGAACTACCACATAGGCAGCAATCTACTTAACACCAAATGAGTGATAAGTGACCTTGGGACCCAGGTGGACAGCAGTCTCTCCTTTGATAGTCACATCGCCACAGTAGTCAGGAAGTCCTTCTACATGGCCCACCTCATCATAAAAGGGTTCTCATCCAGGAAAAAAGAGGTCATCGCTCCCCTCTACTCGACACTTATTAGACCCATTATAGAGTACAACGCCCCTTTTGGAATGTACATCACAAGACATCTGCAGCAGCTGGAAAGGCCACAGAAGTACCTCACAAAGAGGATTACTGAACTCAAACAAATGCCCTACACTGACCACCTCAAAAAACTCCATCTTTACTCCATAGCATATCGCCTACTTCGAGGTGATCTCTGCCTAACATAAAGCTGTGTCAAACCCAGAGCTGTTGGACATGCTACACCTAAAGAAATCCCAATCCCTCTGAGCTACATGCTCTAGGGACCTAAACCTTGTCACCACAATAAACAGGACATGCTGGAGGGATAGATTCCTATCCCAAAAACATCTCATATTCTGGAACAGGCTACCCATCTATGTCAAGCAAAGTTCTTCATTAGCACTCTTCAAGAAAAATCTTGATGAGTGGATGGGAAATAGGAAATACACCCCGGGGATCCCTTCTGTATTTCTGCTCGACAGTAGCATAGGAAAATAACTTTCTTGGGTGGCGTAAGCCAGGGAACCTTGTTGGCTAGGTTTACGTAGGCCATTGGGCCAATAGCCTAGTACCTACCTATGAACCTATGAATCAGTATATAACATTCTGAATCAAGTGGTTTCATGTGTTATGTATTATCTTATATCAGTATATCACATTCTGAATCACCTGGTACCATGTTTTATGTATTATCATATATCACTGTATCACATTCTGAATCAAGTGGTGCCATGTTTTATGTAGTATCATATATCAATATATCACATTCTGAATCACATGATGGCATGTTTTATGTATTATCAAATATCAGAATATCACATTCTGAATAAAGTGGTGCCATGTTTTATGTATTATCATATATCGGTATATCACATTATGAATCACATGCTGCCATGTTTTATGTAGTATCATATATCATTATATCACATTCGAATCACGTGGCACCATATTTTATGTATTAACATATATCACTATATCACATTCTGAATCAAGTGGTGCCATGTTTTATGTATTATCATATATCAGTATATCACATTCTGAAACAAGTGGTTCCATGTTTTATGTATTATCATATATCAGTATATCACATTCTGAATCAAGTGGTGCCATGTTTTATGTATTATATGTCAGTATATCACATTCTGAATAAAGTGGTACTATGTTTTCTGTATTATCATATATCAGTATATCACATTCTGAATGAAGTGGTGCCATATTTTATGTTTATCATATATCAGTATATCACATTCCGAATCAAGTGGTGCCATGTTTTACATATTATCATATATCAGTATATCACATTCTGAATCAAGTGGTGCCATGTTTTATGTATTATATCAGTATATGACATTCTGAATCAAGTGGTTTCATGATTTATGTTTTATCTTATATCAGTATATCACATTCTGAATCACATGGTACTTTGTTTTATGTATTATCATATATCACTGTATCACATTCTGAATCAATCAATTAGCATTGAACAAGCATCTTACATTTGGAGCTAAGCCAAAGATACAGGACAGCATTGAGCGTTTTTTGCCCCTGCCTGTCCAACTCCACAAGGCACCTGGAAACAGATTGCGGAGCTGAGGAAGGACAAAAAGAAAACATTCGGAAGAGTCACAGACAATGCCAGGACAAATGAGAGACTGAACCATTTGGTTTTTAATTTTGCGGATTTAGAACTTTCCGACATTGACATTGCAATGTTAAATAAAGGACTATCTTACATACTGGTACGGGTTAGTCAGCTTGATGCAACACTCATTGATTTAAGGAAGTTTGTAAGAGCAGTTTCCTTAAAGTTGCTTTTTAATAAAGGTGATATTTTAGAGACAAATAAGTCAGATAATGTTTCTCATATGTTTAGAAAGAAGAGTGTTTTTACTCCAACGCTACATCCAATATTAGATTGTTTTATAAAGACCTGTGAACAGGATTTGTATGTACATTATTCAAAAGGTAGACTGGGGGCACTGTTTTTTAACATGAGTCAAGATGAATGGAAATCTATTAATTCTTTAGTTAACAATGGGAAGATCATTGTCAAACCAGCAGACAAAGGGTGGGGGTTGTGTTATTGAATATGACTGATCACACTCTGAGCATGAATAAGTTGCTAGAAGATGCTGACACTTACAAATAGATAAGTCAAGAGGCTGTACAGTGACACATATATGAGGTTCATCAAGATCTCTATGACCTGATGATGGGTAGACAAATTGACCACGACCTATATACTTTTCTCCTTATAGAGCATCCGAAAACCCCGTACATCAAAGGTCTTCCCAAGGTTCATAAAGGTATATTTCCACCTCCGCTACGCCCCATTGTTGTGGGAAATGGATGCATGACAGAAAATATTTCTATTTATATAGAAAAGAAGTTGAGACCCATAGTGGCTGAAATACCAACTATACTTAGGGATACATATCAGTTACTGGAAGATTTAAAAGGGCTAGGAAAGACAGTTTCTGACTCCTGTCTATTGGTAACACTTGATGTTAAGAGCTTGTTCACTTCGATTCCTAACTCTTATGGACAGGAAGTGGTTAGGGATATATTGAATCATCATCAGAGATATAGCAGGAATGAACAAGCTCTGCTAAATACTCTGCTGGATTTGGTTCTAACGAATAATGTGCTCATATATAGGGAACAACATTTCCTACAACAATGGAGAGTGGCAATGGGGACTCCCTGTGCCAATACATATGCCAACTTGGTTGTGCACTTTTGGGAGTCCTCATGCCTATTCAAACATGTCAGCTTCTCTAAGATTCTTCTTTATAGAAGATTTGTGGATGACATCTTATTATTTTGGGAAGGAACAGTTGAAGAACTCACCATCTTTATAAAAGAACTTGAACTGACTATAGAATTCTTAAGATTCACGCTAGAATCTTCTGTTACACATATACATTTCTTAGATGTTACCATCAGCAAGAATGGAAAAGGGGGACTTCATACGTCCCTATATAGGAAACCTTGTTGGAGGAATACTATACTTAGGTTTGATAGTATGCACCCCAGATTCATATTCAGGAACATAGTTAAGGGTCAATTTACTAGGATTAGTAGACTATGTGATGATCCGGAAAAGTTGCTCCAAGAATATCATATTTTAGAGGAGTTGTTCCTTGATAGGGGTTATGATACTGAGATGGTGCACAGGGTTAAGTCTGCCTTTACATCTAAGGATGGAAACATCTCAAAGAGAAGTAATTATGTGAAGTCACAACAGTTGGTCTCCAACACCTTTGATACCCATAGGGTTCATGTGGTCTTGAAATTTACTAGTGACATCAGAAACATTACAGGGATTATTTCCAAGAATTGGAATATTTTAACTATTGATAGTGATATCAATAGGATAGTAGGCCCTCATCCAACTTTTACATATAGAAATAGTAAAAGCTTAAGGAGAATCTTATGTACAGAGAAATATGGCAGGCCAACTAACAGCCCATCTATTCTCCACCAGAGACCAGGCACTTATCCATGTGGCAAATGCAACATGTGTGCCTGGATCTCGACAGACCAGTCTTTTATACATCCCATCCTCAGCTATAAATTTGTGCCGAAACATACGGCGGGTTGTGATGACATAAACATCATATATATGGCCAATTGTGGAATGTGCAAAGCATTCTATATAGGCATGACAACAAGACGCATTAAGGATAGGATACATGACCATCTATATGAGATCAAGAAGTCAGATAATAGGAATGCTTTATCCAAGCACATCTTGGAATCTCCTGGACATACCTTTACTTTCAATGTGTTGCAGAAGAAACCTTTGGATAAGAGGAAAGGTGATAATTTTAATGAATTAGAGAATATGGAGTTGGGCTGGATTTTAAAATTGAGGGCACACTATCCCCCTGGCCTGAATTCCTATGTGAGCATCAGGTCTGCTCTCAAGATGAGGAGACGATAGTCTTTGACACATCACACCCCTTTGCTCCTGTGTCTGGTCTTCCTTTTGTTTGCCTTTTGTCTCCTGGTCTCTGACCCCTTGACTTTTGTTTGTTTTTACTCCTTTTTTATGGGCAAGTTTAGTCAGTGTGTATGCCTGGCATGGTCACTTTGGTGATCCAGGCTATCACTGCGCCCACCATTACTGTTGTTAGCTGCATGCATCAGAAGTCACATACTTTCCGGTTCAGTTTTTCTTTCCAGATAAGGCCTTGGTTAGAGAGATAAACAGCCGTACATGGCAGCATTAAGGTACATTTTGCAATGTGTTTTTATATATATGTATGTTCCATATTTTGTACATGCTCTATACGGCAGAAGTGTATACATTGTCATCATCATTAGGATCAACAGTATTGTTTGTCTATATCACTGCCATCTACTTGCAGTGATTCTTATCACAGTTAAGCTGTTTCTCTTTCATGTTTTACTGACTTGTTGCACAAGCACCTATATTTAGGTTTGCTTTGATTTATTTAGTTATTTGTTTCAGTTTTATTCTTTGTTTCAACTTCTTGTTCGATTTATTCATATATTTTTAGGAATGGTTTAAGAATATGTACATTTTTTAAGGTTATTAGTTGTTTTTAAGTGTTAATGAAGTTCAAATATGATGATGTCTGATAATTCAGAGACTGTTCTGAGAGCTTCCTTTTGAAATTGTCATTAGATGGTAGATAAATATACATTTATGTAGCTGGGAAGCAGTATGATGTTGGATGCTGTTTAATATGATATGTTTTTCCTTAGCTAAACTATAACTTGACAATGTATCAGTACTTTTAGTTCAGAAAAGAACTCACAGTTTACATTTGTTTTTAATTAAGTTGAATCGTTGCAATCAGGTGTTTTATTGATAGATTGCTTGTTAAATAATAGGGAGGGGACACTCCTTTTTGTATATATAATTGAGGTTAGAAATCTTGTGTATTAGATCTGAAGAAGCGTGCAGTTGTGCACGCAAAAGCGCTCATCTTTTTACAATAAATTTTGGATTCTTCGTGGTGGTCTACTTCTATTTTTAACTTTGCTACTTTACATTCTGAATGAAGTCGTGCCATGTTTTATGTAGTATCATATATCAATATATCACATTCTGAATCACATGGTGGCATATTTTATGTATTATCAAATATCAGAATATCACATTCTGAATCAAGTGGTGCCATGTTTTATGTATTATCATATATCACTATATCATTTATGTATTATCAAATATCAGAATATCACATTCTGAATCAAGTGGTGCCATGTTTTATGTATTATCATATATCAATATCTCACATTATGAATCACATGGTGCCATGTTTTAGGTAGTATCATATATCAGTATATCACATTCAAATCATGTGGCTCCATGTTTTATGTATTAACAGTATAACCAACTGATTATGGCCTATAAAATCCTCTATAATCCGGACAATACTCCTGCACTTAAAAATATTATCACTCCCTATAACAATCCTAGACCTCTTTGATCCTCTAACAAACTACTAATTCAGACTAGCAAAATTAATAACACAGCTGGTGAGTCTCTCTTTGAAAACTCTGTAAGTAGATCCTGGACCTCTCTTCCAGCTGATATTACCTTAATTCCACCTTAGGTCAATTTGAAACTAGACTCAAACAACATTTGTCACTTAACTGGCTAGGTCAATGTATTAAGCCTGGCTAACTCTCTCTAGAATATGTAAAAATCTGTTAACCAGTTTACTGTGTAACTTACTTTAATCCTGACTTGCGCTCAGGATTAACTGTAACCTGTGGAACTTGTTTAACTTGCTTACTTATGTAATCTCTGTAAATAGTCTGTTTGTAATATGTAATGCTGGTATTATGTAATGCTGTATCTGCTTACCCTTGGAGCTTTTCTCCCCGGGCATCCACTGAAAATAGACATGCATCCAGTCGGACTATCCCGGTCAACAAATGTAAAATAAAATAAAAATAAATTAAAACATATATCATTATATCACATTCTGAATCAAGTGGTGCCATGTTTTATGTATTATCATATATCAGTATGTCACATTCTGTGTCAAGTGATGCATGTTTTATGCGTTATCATATATAGGTATATCACGTTCTATATCAAGTGGTACCATGTTTTATGATTATCATATATCAGTATATCACATTCTGAATCAAGTGGTGCCATATTTTATGTATTATCATATATCATTATATCAGATTCTGAATCAAGTGGTGCCATGTTTTATGATTATCATATATCAGTATATCACATTCTGAATCAAGCGGTGCCATGTTTTATGTATTATCATATATCACTATATCACATTCTGAATCAAGTGATGCTATGTTTTATGTATTATCTTATATCACTATATCACATTCTGAATAATGTTTTGCCATGTATTATGTATTATCATATATCAGTATATCACATTCTGAATCAAGTGTTAGCATGTTTTAAGTATTATCATATATCTCTGTATCACATTCAAATCGCATGGTGCCATGTTTTATGTATTATCATATATCAGTATATCACATTCTGATTCAAGTGGTGCCAGGTTTTATGCAGTATCATATATCAGTACATCACATTCTGAATCAAGTGGTTTCATGGTTTATGTATTATCTTATATCAGTATATCACATTCTGAAT
>NC_056732.1:1840903238-1840905226 GCF_019279795.1 Protopterus annectens | reverse complement strand
AGCATCACCATAAACAACAGGCCTGTTTCATATGTATAAGCCTGGGGCTTCAGCCACATCACTACCATAAACACCAGGCCTGTTTCATATGCATAAGCTTGGGGCTTCAGGCACATCACTACCATAAACAACAGGCCTGTTTCATATGTATAAGCCTGGGGCTTCAGCCACATCACTACCATAAACAGCAGGCCTGTTTCATATGTATAAGCCTGGGGCTTCAGCCACATCACTACCATAAACAGCAGGCCTGTTTCATATGTACAAGCCTGGGGCTTCAGCCACATCACTACCATAAACAGCAGGCCTGTTTCATATGTATAAGCCTGGGGCTTCAGTTATATCACTACTGTAAACAGCAGGCCTATTTCAGGAGTACAAGCCTGGGGTTTCAGCCACATCACAACTATAAATAGCAGGCCTGTTTCATATGCATAAGTCTGGGGCTTCAGCCACATCACTACCATGAAATGCAGGCCTGTTTCATATGTATAAGCCTGGGGCTTCAGCCTCATAACTACCATAAACAGCAGGCCTGTTTTATACATATAAGCCTGGGCCTTCACCTACATCACTAACATAAACAGCAGACCTGTTTCATATATATAAGCCTGGGCCTTCAGCTACATCACTACCATAAACAGCAGGCCCGTTTCATATGAATAACCTGGGGCTTCAGCCACATCACTACCATAAACAGCAGGCCTGTTTCATATGTATAAGCCTGGGGCTTCAGCCACATCACTACCATAAAAAGCATGCCTGTTTCATATGTACAAGTCTGTGGCTTCAGCAACATCTCTACCATAAACAGCAGGCCTGTTTCATACGTATAAGCCTGGGCCTTCACACACATCACTACCATAAACAGCAGACCTGTTTCATGCAATATCAGACCTGTCCACTAGGTGGCTCCTTACCCCAGCCATACTCTCTTTCTTATCTCTTATGCCCAGATACTTACATTAATTTCTCCTGCTGTTCCTTAAATGCTATTCAGTCCTCTCACTCTACTGTCTACTTCTACTGTCCACATCTACCTCTTCTAGGCTCAATTCTCAATATCCTTTTCCCGCATCTGTCTTTTCAAACTTACCTTCTGGTATCAGTCCTGCTGATTGTTTTTTATATCTGCATCTGTATCTGTCTCAACCCGCTCCGCTCTCCCTGCGGGCTCATTCCATTCCCCTCCCTACCCCCAATTTCCACCCACCTCCAGGGGTCCTACTCTTATACTTACTAAACCACACCTCTTCCTCTACCAATTACCTTTATTAATTACTAGCCACACCTCTTCCTCTTCCCATTACTCTCTGAATACTTTATCACTTTTCATCTTCTCTCATATCTACCTTCTGTTAACACTCCCTCCTATCTTACCACAACCTTCACACTTCACCATCCTCACCCTTTATACTTTCAAATTCTACCTACACACATCCATTAGTAAATTTGTACAATGTATAAACCACCCACCCCATTATATGTTCTACTTTTATTCACACTATTACTACTTCTTCCTCTAACCTTTGCCTACTTACTCATCTCCTATGAATACCCACTACATCCATACCATCACTATCCTAATAAGGAAACCAATGCTCTATCCCTACCACTCCTTTATAACCATGCTAATATAACATCTTCACCCAACAACCTACTAACAAAGTATCATGGAATAGTACATATTAAATATGACATACTTAATCTCAAGAAAAATCTACTTCTATACAACAAATTCCCTAATCCACGCTATATAGCATTACTACTCTCATTAAAATATGGTGATATCCACCTTAACCCAGGCCCAACAAAAACTCCTAGTGCTATCCATAGCCAAAATCACTACCCTATTGATTCCCTTAGTAAAACATCTAACTCCCTCCAAGTAGTCCATCTTAATATACGTAGCATAAACAACAAAGTATCTCAACTCCAAGCTCTAGTAGAAGTATATTCCTTTGATATCCTCTACTTAACAGAAACAT
>NC_056732.1:1840820738-1840895738 GCF_019279795.1 Protopterus annectens | reverse complement strand
CAGGTTGGTGGCAACGCACAAGCCTCGGAAACCATCCAGGTGCAACTAACCATAGGCAAAACTGCTCTACAAATTGTAGCATGCTACAGGCCACCCTCTCAAACTCAGGAACCCCACACAGCCTTCCTGAAGACACTGGAGGGTATAAATGTATCTCCAAACACCATCATATTGGGTGACTTCAACTACCCAAATATAGACTGGGAACATTACTCAAGCCCTAACTTTCTAGCCCAATGGTTCCTGGAGTTCATAAATTCAAATGCCATGGAACAGCTAGTCACTGTTCCCACGAGAGGAGAAAATATACTAGATCTCATTGTCACAAACATGGGGACAAAATGCTCCACACCGAAGTATATCCCTCATTGGTGAGGTCTGATCATAAACTAATCTCACTGGAAATCCACATCGCGCCCCCACCACAAACAAAAAAGACCATAGTGAAGAACTTGTCTAAAGCAAGCTTCACACTACTCAAGACTGGTGTGGTATCCTTCAAGGCCCCTGAGCCAGAGGAAACCACAACCCAAGCTTGAAGCCCTTACAAATGCCTTCTATGATCACCTCCAGGACTGCATGGATCAGGCAATCCCAAATAAAACCAAGACTCTTTCCACAAAGGGCAAATGTCCAGTCTGGTGGACCCCAGCCATTAACAAACTTTACAATAAGAGGAGAAAGCTATTACATGATAGAACAAAATCCATAAAAGGGAAGTCACCCCTGATCATTATTAGTAAAAAATACGAGCACTCATAAAATCAACTAAGGCCAACTTTGAGAGAAAATTGCCATGGATTCAAAGGACAATCATAAGGCCTTTTTCAGCTATGTTAGGAACCTGGGTGGAAACTCCCAGATATGCTCAGAATTAGTCCAAAATGATACAAAAATCACTGAACCCACAGACATTGCCAACATACTGGCAGACAGGTTCAGTGCAAACTTCACCCCCTCTCCCCCCCCTAAAGGAGAGATAACTATCCCAGCCGAGTGTAGCCTCCCGGACATCTCAAATGCACAGGTGAAAGCTGCTCTCTCTAAAGCTAAAAACACAGCAACAATGGGACCGGATGGTGTCCCGGCTGTGTGCTACACGAGCTAAATGAGGAATTAAACCCGCACATAAGGCAGCTGTTTAATCTCAGCCTTACCACAGGATACGTGCCCAAGGAGTGGCGTACGGCAACTGTGGTCCCACTCCACAAAGGCGGTGCTACACGGACCCTGGTAATTACCGCCCCATAAGCTTAACAAGTCTTGTCTGCAAAGCTATGGAGAGGATCATAATGGAGCTCATAAACAAAGATATAGGGGACTTGCAGACATTGGACCCGACCCAGTTTGGCTTTGTCAAGGGAAGATCATGCCTTTTGAACTTGGTTGACTTCTTGAAACAGTCACCAAGGCCATTGATGAGGAAAGGCAGTCCATACAGCCTACCTTGACCTTGCAAGGCTTTCGACACAATACCCCACGGGTATTGTAGAAAACTTACCAGCTTAAATGTAAACCCATATGTCACAAGATGGGTTGCAAACTGGCTTAAGGACAGAACCCACAGGGTTAGAGTTGCTGGCACTGTGTCAGACTCCAAGCCGGTCACAAGTGGTGTCCCACAGGGCTCGGTCCTTGGTCCCTATTGTTTGGCATCTACTTCTCAGAAGTACAGGCCAACATGGGAGGACTTTGGCTGACAAAGTTTGCAGATGACTGCAAACTGGGCGCCATAGTGGAAAGTGCATCGGACACGGATATCCTTCAGAAGGGACTCACGGAAACAGATAGCTGGTGCCAGAGCCATGGCCTGAAGTTAAACGCCAAAAAATGTATAGTCATACCCTTCGAGAAAAACAAGGTAACCCCAAGCTACCATATAGGTGGCAATCCACTAAGCACAGAAGAGGTTATCAGGGACCTGGGGACCCAGGTTGACAGTGGCATTTCTTTTGACACTCACGTTGCTAAAGTGGTTAAAAAGACCTTCTACATTGCCCACCTGATCATGAAGGGATTCACATCCAGATCTAGTGAGGTCATTGTTCCCTGTACTCTTCACTTATCAGACCAATGATCGAGTACAATGCCCCATTCGGGATGTATCTCACCCGACATCTGCAGCAATTGGAGAGACCCCAAAAGTTCCTCACCAAAAGGATAAGGACTCCAAAATCTGTCATATGCTGCCAGATTGAAGAAACTCCAGCTCTATTCAGTCGCATACCGTCTGCTCAGAGGTGACATGTGCCTGACATACAAGGCCATGTCCAACCCGGAATTAATGGACATGCTCCACCTCAAAAATCCAAATCCACCAAAACCACTAGAGCAAGCGACTTAAACCTTAGCACGGATATAAATAGGACGTGCTGGAGGGATAGATTTATCACTCAGAGACTCCCTATGCTGTGGAATAAAATCCCGGTCCATGTGAGGCAGAGCACCTCGCTGACTCTGTTCAAGAGAAATCTAGACCTGTGGATGGGAGATCGTAGGTTTACCCTGGGAATCATCTCTGTGTCACTGCTGGACAGAGGCACAACAAACTAATGGGCACAGTATTTTTTCATATAAGGGGTGGCATAAGCCACAAAAATTTGGGCTAGGCTTATAAATGCCTTAGGGCAGATAGCCTAGTATAAACCTATGAACCTATGATATACTTATATATGATAATACATAAGATATGCATCAGTTGATTCAGAATGAGATATACTGATATATGATAATACATAAAACATGGCACCACTTGATTCAGAATGTGATATTCTGATATATGATAATACATAAAACATGGCACCATGTGATTCAGAATGTGATATACTGATATATGATAATACATAAAACATGGCACCACTTGATTCAGAATGTGATATACTGATATATGATAATACATAAAACATGACACCACTTGATTCAGAATGTGGTATACTGATATATGATAATACATAAAACATGGCACCACTTGATTCAGAATGTGATATACTGATATATGATAATACATAAAACATGGCACCACTTGATTCAGAATGCTATATACTGATATATGATAATATGTAACATATGGCACCACTTGATTCAGAATGTGATATACTGATATATGATAATACATAAAACATGGCACCTCTTAATTCAGAATGTGATATACTGATATATGATAATATGTAAAACATTGCACCACTTGATTCAGAATGTAATGTACTGATATATGATAATACAGAAAACATGGCACCACTTGATTCATAATGGGATATACTGATATATGATAATAAATAAAACATGGTACCACTTGATTCAGAATGTGATATACTGCTATAAGATAATACATAAAACATGGCACCACTTGATTCAGAATGTGATATACTGATATATGATAATACATAAAACATGGCACCACTTGATTCAGAATGTGATATACTGATATATGATAATACATAAAACATGGCACCACTTGATTCAGAATGTGATATACTGATATATGATAATACATAAAACATGGCACCACTTGATTCAGAATGTGATATACTGATATATGATAATACAAAAAAGATGGCACCACTTGATTCAGAATGTGATATAGTAATATATGATAATACATAAAACATGGCACCACTTGATTCAGAATGTGATATACTGATATATGATAATACATAAAACATGGCACCACTTGATTCAGAATGTGATATACTGATATATGACAATATGTAAAACATGGCACCATGTGATTCAGAATGTGATATAGTGATATATGATAATACATAAAACATGGCACCACTTGATTCAGAATGTGATATACTGATATATGATAATACATAAAACATGGCACCACTTGATTCAGAATGTGATATACTGATATATGATAATACATAAAACATTGCACCACTTGATACAGAATGTGGTATACTGATATTTTATAATACATAAAACATGGCACCCTTTGATTCCGAATGCGATATATTAATATATGATAATACATAAAACATGGCACCACTTGATTCAGAATGTGATATACTGATATATGATAGTAGATAAAACATGGCACCACTTGATTCAGAATGTGATATACTGATATATAATACATAAAACATGGCACCACTTGATTCAAAATGTGATATAGTGATATATGTTTATACATAAAACATGGCACCACATGATTCAAATGTAATATAGTGATATATAATACTAAATAAAACATGGCACCACTTGATTCAGAATGTGATATACTGATATATGATAATACATAAAATACAGCACCACTTGATTCAGAATGTGATATACTGATATATGATAATACATAAAACATGGCACCACTTGATTCAGAATGTGATATACTGATATATGATAATACATAAAACATGGCACCACTTGATTCAGAATGTGATATACTGATATATGATAATACATAAAACATGGCACCACTTGATTCAGAATGTGATATACTGACATATAATACATAAAACATGGCACCACTTGATTCAGAATGTGATATACTGATATATGATAATACACAAAACATGGCACCACTTGATTCAGAATGTGATATACTGATATATGATAATACATAAAACATGGCACCACTTGATTCAGAATGTGATATACTGATATATGATAATACATAAAACATGGCACCACTTGATTCAGAATGTGATATACTGATATATAATACATAAAACATGGCACCACTTGATTCAGAATGTGATATATTGATATATGATAATACATAAAACATGGCACCACTTAATTCAGAATGTGATATACTGATATATGATAATATGTAAAACATGGCACCACTTGTTTCAGAATGTGCTATACTGATATATGATAATATGTAAAACATGGCACCACTTGATTCAGAATGTGATATACTGATATATGATAATACATAAAACATGGCACCACTTGATTCAGAATGTGTTATACTGATATATAATACATAAAACATGGCACCACTTGATTCAGAATGTGATATACTGATAATGATAATACAAAAAACATGGCACCACTTGATTCAGAATGTGATATACTGATATAAGATAATACATAAAACATGGCACCACTTGATTCAGAATGTGATATACTGATATATGATAATACATAAAACATGGCACCACGTAATACAGAAGGTGATATACTGATATATGATAATACATAAAACATGGCACCACTTGATTCAGAATGTGATATACTGATATATGATAATACATAAAACATGGCACCACTTGATTCAGAATGTGAGATATGATATATGATACTACATAAAACATGGCACAACTTGATTCATAATGTGATATACTGATATATGATAATACATAAAACATGGCACCACTTGATTCAGAATGTGATATACTGATATATGATAATACATAAAACATGGCACCTCTTGATTCAGAATGTGATATACTGATATATGATATATACTGATATATAATACATAAAGCATGACACCACTTGATTCAGAATGTGATATACTGATATATGATAATACATAAAACATGGCACCACTTGATTCAGAATGTGATATACTGATATATGATAATACAGAAAACATGGCACCACTTGATTCAGAATGTGATATACTGATATATGTTAATACATAAAACATGCCACCACTTGATTCAGAATGTGATATACTGATATATGATAATACATAAAACATGGCACCACTTGATTCAGAATGTGATATACTGATATATGATAATACATAAAACATGGCAGCACTTGATTCAGAATGTGCTATACTGATATATGATAATACATAAAACATGGCACCACTTGATTCAGAATGTGATATTCTGATATTTGATAATACATAAAACATGCCACAACTTGATTCAGAATGTGATATACTGATATAAGATAATACATAAAACATGGCACCACTTGATTCAGAATGTGATATACTGATATATGATAATACATAAAACATGGCACCACTTGATTCAGAATGTGATATACTGATATATGATAATACATAAAACATGGAACCACTTGATTCAGAATGTGATATACTGATATATGATAATACATAAAACATGGCATCACGATTCAGAATGTGATATACTGATATATGATAATACATAAAACATGGCATCACGATTCAGAATGAGATATACTGATATATGATAATACATAAAACATGGCACCACTTGATTCAAAATGTGATATACTGATATATGATAATGCATAAAACATGGCACCACTTGATTCAGAATGTGATATACTGATATATGATAATACATAAAACATGGCACCTCTTGATTCAGAATGTGATATACTGATATAAGATAATACATAAAACATGAAACCACTTGATTCAGAATGTGATATACTGATATATGATAATACATAAAACATGGCACCACTTGATTCAGAATGTGATATACTGATATATGATAATACATAAAACATGGCACCACTTGATTCAGAATGTGATATACTGATATATGGTAATACATAAAATATGGCATCCCTTGATTCAGAATGTGATATACTGATATATGATAATACAAAAAACATGGCACCACTTGATTCATATTGTGATATACTGATATATGGTAATACATAAAACATGGCACCACTTGATTCAGAATGTGTTATACTGATATATAAAACATAAAACATGGGACCACTTGATTCAGAATGTGATATACTGATAATGATAATACAAAAAACATGGCACCACTTGATTCAGAATGTGATATACTGATATATGATAATACATAAAACATGGCACCACTTGATTCAGAATGTGATATACTGATATATGATAATACATAAAACATGGCACCACTTCATTCAGAATGTGATATACTGATATATGATAATACATAAAACATGGCACCACTTGATTCTAAATGAGATATACTGATATATGATAATACATAAAACATGGCACCACTTGATTCAAAATGTGATATACTGATATATGATAATACATAAAACATGGCACCACTTGATTCAGAATGTGATATACTGATATATGATAATACATAAAACATGGCACCACTTGATTCAGAATGTGATATACTGATATATGATAATACATAAAACATGGCACCACTTAATTCAGAATGTGATATACTGATATATGATAATACATAAAACATGGCACCACTTGATTCAGAATGTGATATACTGATATATGATAATACATAAAACATGGCACCACTTGATTCAGAATGTGATATACTGATATATGATAATACATAAAATATGGCACCACTTGATTCAGAACATGATATAGTGATATATGATAACACATAAAACATGGCACAACTTGATTCAGAATGTGATATACTGATATATGATAATACATAAAACATGGCACCACTTGATTCAGAATGTGATATACTGATATATAATACATAAAACATGGCACCACTTGATTCAGAATGTGATATAGCAATATATAATACATAAAACATGGCACCACTTGATTCAGAATGTGATATACTGATATATGATAATACATAAAACATGGCACCACTTGATTCAAAATGTGATATACTGATATATGATAATGCATAAAACATGGTACCACTTGATTCAGAATGTGATATTGTGATATATGGTAATACATAAAACATGGCATCACTTTATTCAGAATGTTATATACTGATATATGATAATCATAAAACATGGCACCACTTGATTCAGAATGTGATATTCTGATATATGATAATACATAAAACATGGCACCACTTGATTCAGAATGTGATATACTGATATATGATAATACATAAAACATGGCATCACTTGATTCAGAATGTGATATACTGATATATGATAATACATAAAACATGGCACCACTTGATTCAGAATGTGATATACTGATATATGATAATACATAAAACATGGCACCACTTGAATAAGAATGTGATATGCTGATATATGATAATACATAGAACATGGCACCACTTGATTCAGAATGTGATATACTGATATATGATAATACATAAAACATGGCACCACTTGATTCAGAATGTGATATAGTGATATATGATAATACATATAACATGGCACCACTTGATTCAGAATGTGATATACTGATATATAATACATAAAACATGGCACCACTTGATTCAGAATGTGATATACTGATATATGATAATACATAAAACATGGTACCACTTGATTAACAATGTGATACACTGATATATGATAATACATAAAACATGGCACCACTTGATTCAAAATGTGATATAATGATATATGAAAATACATAAAACATGGCACCACTTGATTCAGAATGTGATATACTGATATATGATAATACATAAAACATGCCACCACTTGATTCAGAATGTGATATACTGATATATGATAATAAATAAAACATGGCACCACTTGATTCAGAATGTGATATACTGATATATGATAATACATAAAACATGGCACCACTTGATTCAGAATGTGATATACTGATATATGATAATACATAAAACATGGCACCACTTAATTCAGAATGTGATATACTGATATATGATAATACATAAAACATGGCACCACTTGATTCAGAATGTGATATACTAATATATGGTAATACATAAAACATGGCACCACTTGATTCAGAATGTGATATACTGATATATAATAATACATAAAATATGGCACCACTTGATTCAGAATGTGATATACTGATATATGACAATACATAAAACATGGCACCACTTGATTCAGAATGTGATATACTGATATATAATACATAAAACATGGCACCACTTGATTCAGAATGTGATATACTGATATATGATAATACATAAAACATGGCACCACTTGATTCAGAATGTGATATACTGATATATGATAATACATAAAACATGGCACCACTTGATTCAGAATGTGATATACTGATATATAATACATAAAACATGGCACCACTTGATTCAGAATGTGATATACTGATATATGATAATACATAAAACATGGCACCACTTGATTCAGAATGTGATATACTGATATATGTTAATACATAAAACATGGCACCACTTGATTCAGAATGTGATATTCTGATATATGATAATACATAAACCATGGCACCACTAGATTAAAAATGTGATATATTGATATATGATAATACATAAAACATGGCACCACTTGATTCAGAATGTGATATTCTGATATTTGATAATACATAAAACATGGCACCACTTGATTCAGAATGTGATATACTAATATATAGTAATACATAAAACATGGCACCACTTGATTCAGAATGTGATATACTGATATATGATAATACATAAAACATGGCACCATTTGATTCAGAATGTGATATACTGATATATGATAATACATAAAACATGGCACCACTTGATTCAGAATGTGATATACTGATATAAGATAATACATAAAACATGCCACCACTTGATTCAGAATGTGATATACTGATATATGATAATACATAAAACATGGCACCACTTGATTCAGAATGTGATATACTGATATATGATAATACATAAAACATGGCACCACTTGATTCAGAATGTGATATACTGATATATGATAATACATAAAACATGGTACCACTTGATTCAGAATGTGATATGCTGATATAAGATAATGCATAAAACATGGCACCACTTGATTCAAAATGTGATATACTGATATATGATAATACATAAAACATGGCACCACTTGATTCAAAATGTGATATACTGATATATGATAATACAAAAAAGATGGCACCACTTGATTCAGAATGTGATATAGTAATATATGATAATACATAAAACATGGCACCACTTGATTCAGAATGTGATATACTGATATATGATAATACATAAAACATGGCACCACTTGATTCAGAATGTGATATACTGATATATGATAATACATAAAACATGGCACCACTTGATTCAGAATGTGATATATTGATATATGATACTACATAAAACATGGCACCACTTGATTCAGAATGTGATATAGTGATATATGATAATACATAAAACATGGCACCACTTGATTCAGAATGTCATATACTGATATATGATAATACATAAAACATTGCACCATGTGATTCAGAATGTCATATACTGATATATGATAATACATAAAACATGACACCTCTTGATTCTGAATGTGGTATACTGATATGTGATAATACATAAAACATGGCACCACGTAATACAGAAGGTGATATACTGATATATGATAATACATAAAACATGGCACCACTTGATTCAGAATGTGATATACTTATATATGATAATACATAAAACATGGCACCACTTGATTCAGAATGTGATATACTGATATATGATAATACATAAAACATGGCACCACTTGATTCAGAATGTGATATACTGATATATGATAATACATAAAATATGGCACCACTTGATTCAGAATGTGATATACTGATATATGATAATACATAAAACATGGCACCACTTG
The DNA here is from genome assembly GCF_019279795.1 of Protopterus annectens. NCBI lineage: Eukaryota > Metazoa > Chordata > Ceratodontiformes > Protopteridae > Protopterus > Protopterus annectens. Next base: position 1,840,885,340 of record NC_056732.1, on the reverse strand, counting down.
ATTCAGAATTTGATATACTGATATATGATAATACATAAAACATGGCACCACTTGATTCAGAATGTGATATACTGATATATGATAATACATAAAACATGGCACCACTTGATTTAGAATGTGATATAGTGATATATGATAATATATAAAACAGGGTACCACTTGATTCAAAATGTGATATACTGATATATGATAATACAAAAAACATGGCACCACTTGATTCATATTGTGATATACTGATATATGATAATACATAAAACATGGTACCACTTGATTCAGAATGTGATATGCTGATATAAGATAATGCATAAAACATGGCACCACTTGATTCAGAATGTGATATACTGATATATGATAATACAAAAAACATGGCACCACTTGATTCAGAATGTGATATATTGATATATGATAATACATAAAACATGAAGCCACTTGATTCAAAATGTCATATACTGATATATATTATAATGCATAAAACATGGCACCACTTGATTCAGAATGTGATATACTGATATATGATAATATGTAAAACATGGCACCACTTGATTCAGAATGTGATATACTGATATATGATAATACATAAAACATGGCATCACTTGATTCAGAATGTGATATACTGATAATGATAATACAAAAAACATGGCACCACTTGATTCAGAATGTGATATAGTAATATATGATAATACATAAAACATGGCACCATTTAATTCAGAATGTGGTATACTGATATATTATAATACATAAAACATGGCACCCCTTCATTCAGAATGTGATATACTAATATATAGTAATACATAAAATATGGCACAACTTTATTCATAATGTGATATACTGATATATGATAATACATAAAACATGGCACCACTTGATTCAGAATGCTATATACTGATATATGATAATACATAAAACATGGCACCTCTTAATTCAGAATGTGATATACTGATATATGATAATACATAAAACATGGCACCACTTGATTCAGAATGTGATATATGATAATACATAAAAGATGGCAACACTTGATTCAGAATGTCATATACTGATATAAGATAATACATAAAACATGGCACCACTTGATTCAGAATGTGATATACTGATATATGATAATACATAAAACATGGCACCACTTGATTCAGAATGTGATATACTGATATATGACAATACATTAAATATGGCACCACTTGATTCAGAATGTGATATAGTGATATATGTTTATACATAAAACATGGCACCACGTGATTGGAATGTAATATAGTGATATATGATACTAAATAAAACATGGCACCACTTGATTCTGAATGTGATATACTGCTATATGATAATACATAAAACACGGCACCCATTGATTCAGAATGTGATATACTGATATATGATAATACATAAAACATGGCACCACTTGATTCATAATGTGAAATACTGATATATGATAATGCATAAAACATGGCACCACTTGATTCAGAATGTGATATACTGATAATGATAATACAAAAAACATGGCACCACTTGATTCAGAATGTGATATACTGATATATGATAATACAAAAAAGATGGCACCACTTGATTCAGAATGTGGTATACTGATATATGTAATACATAAAACATGGCACCACTTGATTCAGAATGTGATATACTGATATATGATAATACATAAAACATGGCACCTCTTGATTCAGAATGTGATATACTGATATAAGATAATACATAAAACATGGCACCACTTGATTCAGAATGTGATATACTGATATATGATAATACATAAAACATGGCACCACTTGATTCAGAATGTGATATACTGATATATGATAATACATAAAACACGGTACCACTTGATTCAGAATGTGATATACTGATATATGATAATACATAAAACATGGCACCACTTGATTCAGAATGTGATATACTGATTTATGATAATACATAAAACATGGCACCACTTGATTCAGAATGTGATATACTGATATATGATAATACATAAAACATGGCACCACTTGATTCAGAATGTGATATACTGATATATGATAATACATAAAACATGGCACCACTTGATTCAGAATGTGATATACTGATATATGATAATACATAAAACATGGCACCACTTGATTCAGAATGTGATATACTGATATATGATAATACATAAAACATGGCACCACTTGATTCAGAATGTGATATACTGATATATAATACATAAAACATGGCACCACTTGATTCAGAATGTGATATAGTGATATATAATACATAAAACATGGCACCACTTGATTCAGAATGTGATATACTGATATATGATAATACATAAAACATGCCACCACTTGATTCAGAATGTGATATACTGATATATGATAATAAATAAAACATGGCACCACTTGATTCAGAATGTGATATACTGATATATGATAATACATAAAACATGGCACCACTTGATTCAGAATGTGATATACTGATATATGATAATACATAAAACATGGCACCACTTGATTCAGAATGTGATATACTGATATATGATAATACATAAAACATGGCACCACTTGATTCAGAATGTGATATACTGATATATGATAATACATAAAACATGGCACCACTTGATTCAGAATGTGATATACTGATATATGATAATACATAAAACATGGCACCACTTAATTCAGAATGTGATATACTGATATATGATAATACATAAAACATGGCACCACTTGATTCAGAATGTGATATACTGATATATAATACATAAAACATGGAACCACTTGATTTAGAATGTGATATACTGATATATGATAATACACAAAACATGGCACCACTTGATTCAGAATGTGATATACTGATATATGATAATACATAAAACATGGCACCGCTTGATTCAGAATGTGATATACTGATATATGATAATACATAAAACATGGCACCACTTGATTCAGAATGTGATATAATGATATATGATAATACATAAAACATGGCAACACTTGATTCCAAATGTGACATACTGATATATGATAATACATAAAACATGGTACCACTTGATTCAGAATGTGATATAGTGATATATGATAATACATAAAACATGGCACCACTTGATTCAGAATGTGATATACTGATATATGATAATACATAAAACATGGCACCACTTAATTCAGAATGTGATATAGTGATATATGATAATACATAAAACATGGCACCACTTGATTCATAATGTGACATACTGATATATGATAATACACAAAGCATGGCACCACTTGATTCAGAATTTGATATACTGATATATGATAATGTGTAAAACATGGCATCACTTCATTTGGAATGTGATATACTGATACATGATAATACATAAAACATGGCATCACTTGATTCAGAATGTGATATACTGATAATGATAATACATAAAACATGGCACCACTTGATTCAAAATGTGATATACTGATATATGATAATACATAAAACATGGTACCACTTGATTCAGAATGTGATATACTGATATATGATAATACATAAAACATGGCACCGCTTGATTCAGAATGTGATATACTGATATATGATAATCATAAAACATGGCACCACTTGATTCAGAATGTGATATACTGATATATGATAATACATAAAACTTGAAAGCCCTTGATTCAGAATCTGATATAATGATATATGATAATACATAAAATATGGCAACACTTGATTCAGAATGTGATATACTGATATATGATAATACATAAAAATGGCACCTCTTGATTCAGAATGTGATATACTGATATATGATAATACATAAAACATGGCACCACTTGATTCAGAATGTGATATACTGATCTATGATAATACATAAAACATGGCACCACTTGATTCCGAATGTGATATACTGATATATGATAATACATAAAACATGGCACCACTTGATTCAGAATGTGATATACTGATATATGATAATACATAAAACATGGCACCACTTGATTCAGAATGTGATATACTGATAAATGATAATACATAAAATATGGCAACACTTGATTCAGAATGTGATATACTGATATATGATAATACATAAAAATGGCACCTCTTGATTCAGAATGTGATATACTGATATAAGATAATACATAAACCATGAAACCACTTGATTCAGAATGTGATATACTGATATATGATAATACATACAACATGGCAAAACATTATTCAGAATCTGATATAATGATATATGATAATACATAAAACATGGCACCACTTGATTCAGAATGTGATATACTGATGTATGATAATACATAAAACATGGCACCACTTGATTCAGAATGTGATATACTGATATATGATAATACATAAAACATGGCACCACTTATTTCAGAATGTGATATACTGATATATGATAATACATAAAACATGGCAACACTTGATTCAGAATGTGATATACTGATATATGATAATACATAAAACATGGCACCATGTGATTCAGAATGTGATATACTGATATAAGATAATACATAAAACATGAAAGCACTTGATTGAGAATGTCATATACTGATATATGATAATACATAAAACATGGCACCGCTTGATTCAGAATGTGATATACTGATATATGATAATCATAAAACATGGCACCACTTGATTCAGAATGTGATATACTGATATATAATACATAAAACATGGAACCACTTGATTCAGAATGTGATATACTGATATATGATAATACATAAAACATGGCACCACTTAATTCAGAATGTGATATACTGATATATGATAATACATAAAACATGGCACCACTTGATTCAGAATGTGATATACTGATATATGATAATACATAAAACATGGCACCACTTGATTCAGAATGTGATATAGTGATATATGATAATACATAAAACATGGCACTGCTTGATTCATAACCTGAAATACTGATATATGATAATACATAAAACATGGCACCACTTGATTCAGAATGTGATATACTGATATATGATAATACAAAAAACATGGCACCACTTGATTCAGAATGTGATATACTGATATATGATAATACATAAAACATGGCACCATGTGATACAGAATGTGATATACTGATATATGATAATACATAAAACATGGCACCACTTGATACAGAATGTGAAATACTGATATATGATAATACATAAAACATGGCACCACTTGATTCAGAATGTGATATGCTGATATAAGATAATACATAAAACATGGCACCACTTGATTCAAAATGTGATATACTGATATATGATAATACAAAAAAGATGGCACCACTTGATTCAGAATGTGATATACTGATATATGATAATACATAAAACATGGCACCACTTGATTCAGAATGTGATATACTGATATATGATAACACATAAAACATGGCACCACTTGATTCAGAATGTGATATACTGATATATGATAATACATAAAACATGGCACCACTTGATTCAGAATGTGATATACTGATATATGATAACACATAAAACATGGCACCACTTGATTCAGAATGTGACATACTGATCTATGATAATACATAAAATATGGCACCACTTGATTCAGAATGTGATATACTGATTTATGATAATACATAAAACATGGCACCACTTGATTCAGAATGTGATATACTGATATATGATAATACATAAAACATGGCACCACTTGATTCAGAATGTGATACACTGATATATGATAATACATAAAACATGGCACCTCTTGATTTAGAATGTGATATAGTAATAAATGACAATACATAAAACATGGCACCACTTGATTCAGAATGTGATATACTGATATATAATAATACATAAAACATGGTACCACTTGATTCAGAATGTGATATTGTGATATATAATAATACATAAAACATGGCACCACTTGATTCAGAATGTGATACAGTGATATATGTTAATACATAAAACATGGCACCACTTGATTCAGAATGTGATATACTGATATATGATAATACATAAAACATGGCACCACTTGATTCAGAATGTGATATACTGATATATGATAATACACTAAACATGGCACCACTAGATTCAGAATGTGATATAGTAATATATGATAATACATAAAACATGGCACCACTTGATTCAGAATGTGATATACTGATATATGATAATACATAAAATATGGCACCACTTGATTCAGAATGTGATATACTGATATATGATAATACATAAAACATGGCACCACTTGATTCAGAATGTGATATAGCTATATATGATAATACATGAAAAATGGCACCACTTGATTCAGAATGTGATATACTGATATATGATAATACATTAAACATGGTACTACTTGATTCAGAATGTAATATTATGATATATGATAATACAAAAAACATGGCACCATGTGATTCAAATGTGATATACTGATATATGATATTACATAAAACATGGTACGACTTGATTCAGAATGTGATATACTGATATATGATAATACATAATACATGGCAAAACTTGATTCAGAATGTGATATAGTGATATATAATAATACATAAAACATGGTGCCACGTGATTCAAATGTGATATAGTGATATATGATACTACATAAAACATGGCACCATGTGATTCATAATGTGATATAATGATATATGATAACACATACAACATGGCATCATGTAATTCAGAATGTGATATTCTATTTGATAATACATAAAACATGCCACCATGTGATTCAGAATGTGATATACTGATATAAGATAATACATAAAACATGAAACCACTTGATTCAGAATGTCATATACTGATATATATTATAATACATAAAACATGGCACCACTTGATTCAGAATGTGGTATACTGATATATGATAAAACATAAAACATGGCACCGCTTGATTCAGAATGTGATATACTTATATATGGTAATACATAAAATATGGCACCACTTGATTCAGAATGTAAGATATGATATATGATACCACATAAAACATGGCACAACTTGATTCATAATGTGATATACTAATATATGATAATACATAAAACATGGCACCACTTGATTCAGAATGTGATATACTGATATATGATAAAATGTTACACATGGCACCACTTGATTCAGAATGTGATATACTGATATATGATAATACATAAAACATGGCACCCCTTGATTCAGAATGTGATATACTGATATATGATAATATGTAAAACATGGCACCACTTGATTCAGAATGTGATATACTGATATAAGACAATGCATAAAACATGGCACCACTTGATTCAGAATGTAATATACTGCTATATGATAATGCAGAAAACATGGCACCACTTGATTCAGAATGTGATATACTGATATATGATAATACATAAAACATTGTACCACTTGATTCAGAATGTGATATACTGACATATACTACATAAAACATGGCACCACTTGATTCAGAATGTGATATACTGATATATGATAATGCATAAAACATGTCACCACTTGGTTCAGAATGTGGTATACTGATATATAATAATACAAAAAACATGGCACCACTCTATTCAGAATGTGATAAAGTAATATATGATAATAGATAAAACATGGCACTCTTGATTCATAGAGTGATATACTGATATATGATAATACATAAAACATGGCACCACTTGATTCAGAATGTGATATACTGATATATGATAAAATGTAAAACATGGCACCACTTGATTCAGAATGTGATATACTGATATATGATAATACATAAAACATGGCACCACTTGATTCAGAATGTGATATACTGATATATGATAATACATAAAACATGGCACCACTTGATTCAGAATGTGATATACTGATATATGATAATACATAAAACATGGCACCACTTGATTCAGAATGTGATATACTGATATATGATAATACATAAAACATGGCACCACTTGATTCAGAATGTGATATACTGATATATGATAATACAAAAAAGATGGCACCACTTGATTCAGAATGTGATATAGCAATATATGATAATACATAAAACATGGCACTCTTGATTCATAGAGTGATATACTGATATATGATAATACATAAAACATGGCACCGCTTGATTCAGAATGTCATATACTGATATATGTTAATACATAAAACATGGCACCTCTTCATTCTGAATGTGTTATACTGATATATAATACATAAAACATGGCACCACTTGATTCAGAATGTGATATACTGATACATGATACTACATAAAACATGGCACCACTTGATTCAGAATGTGATATACTGATATAAGATAATGCATAAAACATGGCACCACTTGATTCAGAATGTGATATAGTGATATATAATACATAAAACATGTCACCACATGATTCAGAATGTGATATACTGATATATGATAATACATAAAACATGGCACCATGTGATTCAGAATGTGATATACTGATATATGATAATACATAAAACATGGCACCACTTGATTCAGAATGTGATATACTGATATATGATAATCATAAAACATGGCACCACTTGATTCAGAATCTGATATAATGATATATGATAATACATAAAATATGGAACCACTTGATTCAGAATGTGATATACTGATATATGATAATACATAAAACATGGCACCTCTTGATTCAGAATGTGATATACTGATATAAGATAATACATAAAACATGGCACCACTTGATTCAGAATGTGATATACTGATATATGATAATACATAAAACATGGCACCACTTGATTCAGAATGTGATATACCAATATATGATAATACAAAACAAATATGGCACCACTTGATTCAGAATGTGATATACTGATATAAGATAATACATAAAACATGGCACTGCTTGATTCAGAAGGTGGTATACTGATATATGATAATACATAAAATATAGCACCATTTGATTCAGAATGTGATATACTGATATATGATAATACAAAAAACATGGCATCACTTGATTCAGAATGTGATATACTGATATATGATAATACATAAAACATGGCACCACTTGATTCAGAATGTGATATACTGATATATGATAATACATAAAACATGGCACCACTTGATTCAGAATGTGATATAGTGATATATGATAATACATAAAACTTGGCACCACTTGAGTCAGAATGTGGTATACTGATATATGATAATACATAAAACATGGCACCGCTTGATTCAGAATGTCATATACTAATATATGGTAATACATAAAATATGGCACCACTTGATTCAAAATGTAAGATAAGATATATGATACCACATAAAACATGGCACTCTTGATTCATAATGTGATATACTGATATATGATAATACATAAATCATGGCACCACTTGATTCAGAATGTGATATACTGATATAAGATAATGCATAAAACATGGCACCACTTGATTCAGAATGTGATATTCTGACATATAATATATAAACCATCGCACTACATGATTCAGAATGTGATATACTGATATATGATAATACATAAAGCATGGCACCACTTGATTCAGAATGTGATATACTGATATATGACAATATGTAAAACATGGCACCACGTGATTCAGAATGTGACATAGTGATATATGTTTATACATAAAACATGGCGCCACATGATTCAATTGTGATATAGTGATATATGGTACTACATAAAACATGGCACCATGTGATTCATAATGTGATATACTGATATATGATAATACTTAAAACATGGCATCACTTGATTCAGAATGTGATATTCTGATATTTGATAATACATAAAACATACCACCATGTGATTCAGAATGTGATATATTGATATATGATAAGACATAGAACATGGCACCACTTGATTCAGAATGTGATATACTGATATATAATAATACATAAAACATGGATCCACTTGATTCAGAATGTGATATACTGACATATAATACATAAACCATGGCACTACTTGATTCAGAATGTGATACACTGATATATGATAATACATAAACCATGGTACCACTTGATTCAGCATGTGATATACTGATATATGATAATACATAAAACATGGCACCACTTGATTCAAAATGTGATATACTGATATATGATAATACATAAAACATGGCACCATTTGATTCAGAATGTAATATAGTGATATGTGATAATACATAAAACATGCCACCACTTGATTCCGATTGTGGTATACTGATATATGATAATACAAAAAAGATGGCATCACTTGATTCAGAATGTGATAGAGTAATATATGATAATACTTAAAATATGGCACTGCTTGATTCAGATTCTGGTATACTGATATATGATATTACATAAAACATGGGACCTCTTGATTCAAAATGTGATATAGAGATATATAATACACAAAAAATGGCACCACTTGATTCAGAATGTGATATAGTGATATATGATATTACATAAAACATGGCTCTGCTTGATTCTGAATGAGATATACCGATATATGATAATACATAAAACATGACACCACTTGATTCAGAATGAGATATAGCGATATATAATACATAAAACATGGCACTACTTTTTTCAGAGTGTGAATCAAGTTTTGCCATGTATTATGTATTATCATATATCGGTATGTTACATTCTGAATCAAGTGGTGCTCTCTCAACCCAAGACTGGCACAGTCAGTCAGGAGGAAAAGGTAACCACCCACACCACAAATCCAGTCTCACACAGACCTATTGCATCTGCATACCTAACACATAAACACACAAAAACATACTCAGAGGCTCTAAATAAAAATCTGCCTAAACAGCAAAGACCTACTATGCAGATATCCAAGCAACAGCCACCACTCAACAATATCCATGAATCACATTTCTCACAAAATCAGTGTGCCTCACAAACACAGCCCTTAAGGCCAAACAACACACCAAATGCACTTGTTATAGGGGACTCTATTGTTCGGCACACTGACCTCCCACTCACCAGACGTACCTGCATGGACTACATGAAAAGAGACATAGAGGAGCTCTCTGACCATGTAGCCAGGTCATGGCCATGAGTAGCATCTTACCCCCCCCTTCCATGCCACCAAGAATGAACAAAATGTTTACAACACAAATTGCTGCCCAACATTGTTTGTGTTATGGGTGATTCAATCAAAGTCAGCCTGGGATGATGAGCTGCTCGATGACAAGCAGGTCAAGCCACATGAGCCACCTTGCACCTGTCACACTTAGACTGCTATATAAGGCTTTGGCACCCCCCCCTCCCATTTGCCTTTTTTTGCCAACTCACAAGGGACAAACCCACCTCCACCTACCACAACAAAAAAAAAAAAAAAGTAATACTACTCAATGCCAAGTCTAAACATCAACAGACACGCTCAAGGCTCTCCACAGTATGGAGAAAAATTGATGTCTGCATCACAAAACCTGGTTCAAGCTGGTTCCTGAGAGCACGTTAGCACTACCAGGTTACTATAACTCATACCTGCGCTTTGGCCAAAAACAACTGACCCACAAAAAGGAGGTGGTGTATCTATATTCATCAAAGATACCTACACCTCCTGGTTAGTGGCACTGCACAAAGCATCGGAAACCATCCCCCTGCAACTAACAGCCGGCAAAACTGCCTTTCAGTTTGTAGCCTGCTACAGAACACCCTCCCTATTACAGGAACCCCACTTGGCATGCCTGAGAACACTGGAGAATATGAAGGTCTCTCCAAACATTATATTATTGGGTGACTTCAACTACCTAAATATTGACTGGGAAAACTACTCAAGCCCAAACACCCTCTCCCAACGGTTGCTTGAATTTATAAACTCTAATGCAATGGAACAACTGATCACCACTCCCACAAGAGGGAACAACCTATTGGACCTGGTCATCATCAACATGGGGACTCTATGTTCCACACCAGAGGTAAACCCCTCATTGGTAAGATCAGATCATAAACAAATCTCCCTGGACATCCATATCCCATCCCCACCCCCAGCCAAGGAAATCACTGTAAAGAATTTCTCAAAAGCCAACTTTGCACGTCTCAAGACTGAGGTGGAATCATTCAAAGCTCCTGGGCCAGAGGATAATACAGCCCAATCTGCAGAATCCTTTACAAATGCATTCTATGAGCACCTGCAGGAATGCATGGATTGTGCTATCCCAAATAAAGCCAAGACTCACTCCTCCAAAAACAGGAGACCAGTCTGGTGGACCCCGGCCATAAATAAGCTATACAACAGAAGGAAGAAGCTACTACATGACAGAGCAAAATCCCAAAAAGGGAAGACATCTCTGATCAGTATTAGCAAGAAACTTCGATCCCTCATAAAATCATCAAAGGCCAGTTTCGAAAGAAAAATTGCCCTAGACACTAAAGATAATCACAAGGCCTTCTTTAGTTATGTCAGGAACATGGGCGGAAACTCCCAGATATGCTCTGAATTATTGCATAATGGTACAAAATATACCGAACCTACAGACATAGCCAACATCCTGGCAGACAGATTCAGTGCAATCTTCTCCCCCCATTCCCCCCAAAGGAGCAAATGCCTATCCCAACTGAATGTAACCTCCCTGACATCACAGATGCCCAGGTGAAAGCTGCCCTCTCCAAAGCAAAAAACACAGCATCTATGGGACCGGACAGTGTCTCAGGCTATGTCTTACACGAGCTCCAAGAAGAAATGAGCCGTTACATTGCCACTGTTCAAACTTAGCCTTACTACAGGATATGTACCCAAAGAATGGTGTACAGCTACAGTGGTCCCACTCCACAAAGGTGGTGCCACAACAGACCCTGGAAACTATTGCCCCATAAGCCTGACTAGTCTGGTCTGTAAACCTATGGAGTGTATTATCATGGAACTCATAAACAAAGACATTGGGAGCCTCCAGACACTGGACCCTACCCATTTCGGCTTTGTTAAGGGCAGATCTTGCCTCTTAAATCTAGTTGATTTCATTGAAACTGTTACCAAAGCTATAGATGAGGGCAAGGTAGTCCACACAGCCTACCTGGACCTTGCAAAAGCCTTCAACACAATATCCCACTGAGGCATCATAAATAAGCTTACCAGCTTAAATATCAACCCCTATATCACAAGATGGGTTGCAAACTGGCTCAGAGATAGAACCCACATGGTCAGAATCTCAGGTGCCATTTTCAAATCCAATCCAGTTACAAGTGGCATCCCACAGGGCTCAGTTCTGGGAACTCTCTTGTTCAGTATATACTTCTCTGAGCTTCAGGCTAATACAGGGGGATTATGGCTGACAAAGTTCGCAGATGACTTCAAACTGGGGGCCATAATCAAATCTCCAGCTGACACAAGCATCCTCTAAAAGGTTCTCACAGAGATGGATGCTTGGTGCCAGAGCCACGGCCTCAAGCTACATGCTAAAAAGTGCATAGTCATCCCCTTTGGGAAAAACAAGGTGCCCACAAATTACCACATAGGTGGTAATCCATTAAGTACGGAAGAAGTAATTAGAGATTTGGGGACCAACATAGATAGTAATCTCTCCTTTGATAATCACGTTGCCAAAGTGGTTAGAAAGATCTTCTGTATAGCCCACCTTATCACGAAAGGGTTTGCATCTAGATGAAGAGAGGTCATTGTGCCCCTCTACTCGTCACTCATCAGGCCCATAATTGAATACAATGCCCCTTTTGGGATGTACCTTACCCGTCACCTGCAGCAACTGAAAAGACCCCAAAAGTACCTCACCAAAAGGATCATGGGCTACAAACAGATGTCCTAAGCAGCTCGACTAAAGAAACCCCAGCTCTACTCAGTTGCTTACCGCCTCCTCAGAGGCAATCTATCCCTGACGTACAAAGCCATGTCAAACCCAGAATTAATGGACATGCTCCACCTCAAAAAATTCAAGTCCCTTAGAGCTACACACTCCAGGGACCTAAACCTCAGCACAAAAATAAATAGGACATGCTGGAGGGACAGACTCATTTCCCAGAGGCTCCCCTCACTCTGGAATAGAATCCCACTTCATGTTAGACATAGCCCCTTGCTGACCCTCTTCAAGTGAAATTTGGACGCGTAGATGGGAAATTGAAGATTAATCCCTGGGATCTCCCCTGTGTCCCTGCTAGATAGAGGCACAGTAAACTAATCTTAAAAGGGTACCTTCTGTGACCTACTTTACAGAGGCACAGTAGGCTAATCTAATAGGGAGGCGGAAGCCAAATACACTCTGGCTAGTCTTACAAATGCCCGAGGGCAGATAGCCTAGTATCTACCTATGAACCTATGAACCTATGATATACTGATGTATGATGCAACATAAAGCATGGCACCACTTGATTTAGAATGTAATATACTGATATATGATAGTACATAAAACATATCACCATGTGATGCAGAATGTGATATACTGATATATGATACTACATAAAACATGGCACCATTTGATTCAGAATGTGATATAATGATATGTGATACTACATAATACATGGCACTATTTGATTCAGAATGTGATATAGTGATATATGATACTGCATAAAACATGGCACCACTTATTCAGCATGTGATATAGTGATATATAATACATAAAACATGTCACCACTTCTTTCAGAATGTAATATACTGATATATGATAATACATAAAACATGGTACTACTTCATTCAGAATCTGATATTGTGATAAATGATAATACATAAAACATGGCATCACTTTATTCAGAATGTTATACACTGATATATGATAATACATAAAACATGGCACCTCTTGATTCAGAATGTGATTTACTGATAATAGATAAATCATGAAACCACTTCATTCAGAATATGATGTACTGATATATGATACTGCATGAAACCTGGCAGCACTTGATTCAGAATGTGATATACTGATATATGATAAAACATAAAACATGGCACCACTTGATTCAGAATGTCATATAGTCATATATGATAATGCATAAAACATGGCACCATGTGATTCGAATGTGATATAGTAATATATGATAATACATAAAACATGGTACTACTTGATTCAGAATGTAATATAACGATATATGATCATAAAAAAAAAAATACTACACCTGAAGAAGCGTAGTTCAACTACGTGAAAGCGCTTGTGTTTTTTACTTCAATAAAGAAGATACTACGTTTACTTAATTCATCTCCTGTGGTGACTCCTGTTTGGATCTAATACTACTACTGATATATGATAATACATGGCAAAACTTGATTCAGAATGTGATATAGTGATGTATGATAATACATAAAACATTGCACAACTTGATTCAGAATGTGATATACTGATATATAATAATACATAAACCATGGTATCACTTGATTCAGAATGTGATATTGTGATATATAATAATACATAAAACATGGGACCACTTGATTCAGAATATGATATTCTGATATTTGATAATACATAAAACATGCCACAACTTGATTCAGAATGTGATATAGGTTCATAGGTTCATACTAGGCTATCTGCCCTAGGGCATTTATAAGCCTAGCCAGAGTGTGTGTGGCTTTCACCACCCCTTAGGTTGAGAATACTATACCCATTAATTTGTTTTGCCTCTGTCCAGTAGTGACACAGAGATGATCCCCGGGGTAAACCTATGATCTCCCATCCACTCATCAAGAATCCTCTTGAACAGAGCCAGTGAGGGGCTCTACCTCACATGTACCGGGATTCTGTTCCAAAGTGTAGGGAGTCTCTGGGTGATGAATCTGTCCCTCCAGCACGTCCTATTTATATCTGTGCTGAAGTTTAAGTCTCTTGCTCTCGTGGCTCTGGTGGACTTGGATATTTTGAGGTGGAGCATGTCCATTAATTCCGGGTTGGACATGGCCTTGTATGTCAGGCACAGATCACCTCTGAGCAGACGGTATGCGACTGAATAGCGCTGGAGTTTCTTCAGCCGGGCAGCATATGACATATGTTTGAGTCCCTTTATCCTTTTGGTGAGGAACTTTTGGGGTCTTTCTAATTGCTGCAGGTGTCAGGTAAGGTACATTCCGAATGGGGCGTTGTACTCAATCATTGGCCTGATAAGTGAAGAGTACAGGGGCACAATGACCTCCCCTGATCTGGATGTGAAACCCTTCATGATCAGGTGGGCAATGTAAAAAGTCTTCCTAACCACTTTGGCAATGTGAGTGTCAAAAGAGAGGTTACTGTCAACTTGGGTCCCCAGGTCCCTGATAACCTCTTCCGTGCTTAAAGGATTACCACCTATGTGGTAATTAGGGGTTACCTTGTTTTTCCCAAAGGGTATGACTATACATTTTTTGGCATTTAGCTTAAGGCCATGGCTCTGGCACCAGTTATTCGTTTCTATGAGACCTCTCTGAAGGATGTCTGTGTCCGATGGAGTATCAATTATGGCACCCAGTTTGCAGTCACCTGCAAACTTTGTCAGCCACAATCCCTCTATGTTTGCCTGTACTTCTGAAACATAAATGCCGAACAAGAGGGGGCCTAGGACTGAGCCCTGTGGGACACCGCTTGTGACCGGCTTAGAGTCTGACATGGCACCAGCAACTCTAACCCTGTGGGTTCTGTCCTTAAGCCAGTTTGCAACCCATCTTGTGATGTATGGGTTTATGTTTAAGCTGGTGAGCTTTTCTATGATACCCGAGTGGAGTATTGTGTCGAAAGCTTTTGCAAGGTCAAGGTAGGCTGTGTGAACTGCCTTACCCTCATCAATGGCCTTGGTCACTGTCTCAAAAAAGTCGACCAAGTTCAAGAGGCAGGATTTACCCTTGACAAAGCCGAATTGGGTAGGATCCAATGTCTGTAGATCCCCAATGTCTTTATTTATGTGTTCCATTATGATCCTCTCCATAGCTTTGCAGACCCGGCTCGTCAAGCTTAAGGGGCGGTAATTTCCAGGGTCCATAGAAGCACCGCCTTTGTGGAGTGGGACCACAGTTGCTGTACGCCACTCTTTGGGTACATATCCTGTGGTAAGGCTAAGATTGAACAGCAGCCTTATGTGTGGGCTTAGTTCTTCATTGAGTTCGTGTAGCACACAGCCGGGGACACCGTCCGGTCCTATTGATGCTGTGTTTTTTTGCTTTACAGAGGGCAGCTCTCACCTGAGCATCTGAGATGTTTGGGAGGCTACACTCTGCTGGAATAGTTATTTCTCCTTTTGGGGGGGAGGGAGGGGGAAATTTGCACTGAACCTGTCTGCCAGTATGTTGGCAATGTCTGTGGGGTCAGTGATTTTTTAATCATTATGGACTAGTTCTGAGCATATCGGGGAGTTTCCACCCAGGTTTCTAACATAACTAAAGAAGGCCTTGTGATTGTCTTTAGAATCTTTAGCGATTTTTCCTTTCGAAGTTGGCCTTGGATGATTTTATGAGTGATCGCAGTTTTTTACTAGTAGTGATCAGAGGTGCCTTCCCTTTTAGGGATTTTGCTCTGTCATGTAGTAGCTTTCTTCTCTTGTTGTAGAGTTTGTTTATGGCTAGGGTCCACCAGACTGGGCACTTGCCTTTGGTGGAAAGGGTCTTGATCTTATTTGGGATTGCTTGATCCATGCATTTCTGGAGGTGTTCGTAGAAAGCATTTGTAAGGGTTTCAGCAGCGTGGGTTGTGGTTTCCACTGGCTCAGGGGTCTTGAAGGATACCACTCCAGTCTTAAGAAGTGTGAAGTTGGCTTTTGAGAAGTTCTTCACTGTGGTCTTTTTTTTTGGGGGTGGGGGCGGGATGTGGATCTCCAGTGAGATTAATTTATGGTCTGATCTCACCAATGAGGGATATACTTCTGGTGTGGAGCATTTTGTCCCCATGTTTGTGATGATCAGGTCTAGTATATTTTCTCCTCTTGTAGGAGTGGTGACTAGTTGTTCCATAGCATTTTAGTTTATGAACTCCAGGAACCTTTGGTCTAGGGTGTTGGGGCTTGAGTAATGTTCCCAGTCTATGTTTGAGTAGTTGAAGTCACCCAATATGATGGTATTTGGAGAGACCGTCATACTCTCCAGTGTCTTCAGAAAGGCTGTGTGGGGTTCCTGAGTTTGAGAGGGTGGTCTGTAGCATGCTACAAACTGTAGGGCAGTTTTGCCTATGGTTAATTGCACCTGGATGGTCTCTGATGCTTTGTGCATTGCCACCAACCTGGAGGTGTGGGTATCCTTGATGAATATGGATACACCCCCTCCTTTTGTGGTACGGTCCGGGTTTTGGGGTTGGAACGCATGATAAGAGGTAAAACCTGATAGTGCCGGGGTGCTCTCAGGAGCCTTGAGCCAGGTTTCAGTCACAGCACAGACATTGATGTTCTCCATAGTGAGGAGGGCTTTGAGGGCATGCATCTTGAGGTTTAGACTTCTGGCATTGAGCAGCATTAACCTTAGTTTTTTTCCATTTTTATTTTCTAGGGCGGTCGGTTTATCATTTGAGCCTTGCCTAAAAAAAGGCACTATGGGGGGGTGGCAAGAGCCTTTGCCAATATCCGGAAGCCCAGGGGTGACAGGTGCAAGCCATCCCTTGTGAAGCAGCGTGGCTTGTCAAGCATGTCATCCCAGGCAGACAGACACTGGATCCCCTTAGAATGACACCAGTAATTAAGCCAATTATTAAAGCTGATCATTTTGTCTCTGTATTGTGGCATCATTCTTGGTGAGGGTAGGATACTGCTCAGGGTCAGGGTCATACCAGCCTGGGCTACATAATCTGAGAGCTCCTCTATGTCTCTTTTCAGTTAGTCAAGGGAGGTAAGTCTCAGGTCGTTCTCACCGGCATGGACAATGACTGAGTCATACTTGTACTTGCCGTGGAGTGACCTGAGTGCTTGTGTTATGTGGCAGATTCTAGCACCCAACAGGCAGCTTACTGTGACCCTCTCCTTGTTCAGTCTGGTGAGTGGGACGTCAGTGTGCCTGACTATGGAGTCACATATTACAAGTGTGTCTGGCATTGTGTCTGGCCTTAAGGGTGGTGACTGTTTAGCACACTGACTTTGTGCACTATGTGTTGCTTGTGTTTTGTCATGAGGTGGTAGTTGCTTGGGTGTCTGCTTTGGAGGCTTCTGTTGTTTTGGTAGATTTTTGATCAGTGCCTCCGAGTATGTCTTTGTGTGTTTATGTGTTTGATTTGCAGTTGTGATAGTTCTATGTGTGACTGGGTTTGTGGTGTGCGTGGTTACCTTCTCCTCTTTTCTTGTCTTGCCAGTCCTGAGTTGAGAGAGCTCGGCCTCCAGTTTGGCTATATAGTTGCATCTCTCACATGTATTTGTGTTTTGTGGGAGAAGGAGAAGGTTGTCTGTGTCAGACCTCCCAACCGTCCCGAATTCTCCGTATTTTACCGAATTTTGGGGTCCAAATGATGGGGTGCCACGATTCCCGAATGACACCCCATCATTTCCGATTTTTTCCAATTATTTTTACATTTTCGCGCTGTTTTGGCTGACATCATCATGTGCGCGATGACGTCAGCGCTACCAACCTATCGGAATAGCTCTGCATACACTTCCAGCTGGGCTGTTCAAATGCTGCAAGTGGCGGGAGCAGTTATTTTGTTTAGAAGTCTTCTTTTCAGTGCTGGAACTTGGAAGCATTTATTTATAGCTGTTTCGTTCATACAGCAATAGATGATGTTTGTGCAAAATTTTTAATTTCAGTCTACCCAGCACTTACCAAGTACCAACTACCCACAGAATTTAATGGGCTCCAGCCAGTGAGGTAAGGAACCAACAACATTTTTTAACTGACCGACCCAGCTGATCAGAGAGCAGTGAGTGGAGTGGACGAGTGGTTTATTAACTCTGCACCGACTCATGTAGTGTGTAATGTGTGTATTATTAACGTATGTAAGCTGTAGGCAGCAGCAGCCAGCAGTCGCGGATATTTAACTTTGGCTTAGCACGCATTATTTCATTTGTAGAATGTACGAAGGTTGTCTTCCTTATTATGACCCTTTGTAGGGGTCGAAGGGGCATCTCCATGTCTAAATCTTCACTTCAACTTTATAATGTCCTCGACTGTGCTGCATCCTTGTTTTGCCCTATCTCACTTAAATTGTTAGATTTTCTGGGAATTCACTGAAGATTACAGGTATTAGAGCATACTTATTCTTATGCAGAAAATATATGGTGATATAAAACTTTTTGTTCCATTAATTTCTTAACTGAATTAAAATAAAGCTTCACGCGTATCTAAGACAAGCATTTGTACTGACCCAGGAGAAACTGGGGCTGCATTTATGACCACAACTTACGAACGGTACAATGAACTAGAAGGCAGCATCTGAACAGCTCGCTAGTAATGTATGTGTGTTGTGTTGTAAGCAGACGTTAAATAACTTCCTTTATGCTTTGCCCACTAAGGCACTAAGAGTAAGACTAAGTTATGTTTGCAGCAGGTGCAGCTCGCAGTCATATTCCCTTGTATTGCTCTGAGTTTGAAAGCAAAAAGTGTATTTAATCCATCACATATGCGTTTAGTTAGTAGCACATTGGTAATGGTGTCTTCCATTCTGTCAGTGAGTGCTGTAATTTCTGCATCACAGTATTTTACGAATGAGCAGTCCATAGTGTTTTCTTACTTTGTTTTGTTAGGTCATCTTATAGGCATACGCTGATCCACTCAAGGGAAAACAAATTGCAGTTTGGCACCATGGTGCATTCAGTGGTGCAGCCTAACAGTAAGGTTCTCTGGTTTGATTCGGGTTAGGTTGCCAGTGCCACTGCCTTGTCCATTCCTCCCTGCATTTGTGTGGGTTTCCTCCAATTTCTTCCTACTTAACGAAGACATTTCTCCCTGGGCATCTGCTGAAAAATTGATTTGTTGAATTTTTTTCCAAGTTGGACTTTAGCGGTAAACAAATTTTAAATAAATAAAATTAAATTGAAGTGATGTGGTATTCACAGTGGCTATATGGTATTGAATTTCAGGGAAACGTGCAAAGTTAATTGCTCCACATATGCTTGATTATATCGCTCTTGGAATGTTTTTGCTTAAATTGTTTTTCATTCTGTTTCCTTCTAGCAGACTGTTTATGTATTGTTCTGCTGACTGCATACTTCTAATATGATCTGGGATTTTTAGGGAAATTCTTATCACACTGATTCCTGTAATACAGAAGTATCAGTTCTCACTAGTTTGAGTCTTCAAATGATTGTATGTACTGTTGCTATGAGAAGTCAGCACAGCAGTGAAAACGATGCTGCTTCTTTCCATATTGCAATATTACTAGCTTAACTTTTTTCTTTTTAATGTAACATAGCATAGGCAATTTATTCCTCAAGGGCAAGTTGAAAAGGCACTTTATTTGTAGATAAAATAATGAAATATAAAGTTGTTTGCTAGCAACAACCTCTTCATTAGTTACAAATCTCTTTAATGTGGAATTATTTAGATGTATTTTACTTCTGCAGAGATTGTGCATATTTACTGATACTCATAGAGTAGACTTATGATGGAAATGTTGAGATTTGGGCATTTTTGTCATTATTGGTTCATGCATTTTGTTTCATTGCTTACTGGAAAAAAATGTTCAAAATTTAAAATGTGCTCTAACAAGTGTGCTGTTGCTGTATTATACAAGGAATATAATTTAACAGTCAGGAAGTTGTATCTAAGAACACATCCATGTTTTGTGTGCAAGGAGCCTATGATTTGAACAGACCAAAGGTAATCTTTATCCGCCACTGGCCAGATGCATTTTCTTTGAATGTGGGTTTCAGTGCTGTTTCAATGAATGTGAGTTTCAGGGGCAGAACAGTTTTAATGCTAAGTCTATTTTCATTGTGACTTGAGACTGTATTGCTTTGTTTAGAAGATGTATTTGTGTTTGCGTTATAAAATGTAAAATAAAAGTTTTAAGTGCAATCCAAATCACTGTAGATGTAAAGCAGTATGCGCATTAGTGTTTATGGCAAATAGGGTGAAGTAGCCAAGTAATGGGACAATGGAATGGCTGCATGGGGGACTCTGGGGCCATATTTTGGTTGTCTGTTCCATCTGCGTTTGAAAGTTTATATCCCACAATTCCAATGGAGTGGGCGGGGTTACATAATTATGTATGCAAATGTATGTTAATAAGTGTACCTATTTGTACCTATTTTTATGGGCCTTTGTCCAGATTTTTGATGTTTCCAGGTTGAGAGGTATGGTCTGTGTACATGAGGCAATTGTAACATTGCCTCAAGATTCCCAGATTCACCAGCTGAACAGGAGAGGATGCTAGCAATTGACCCTTCGACATGCTAGAAGAGGAATAAAAGTTTGCTGTGTAACTGGGTCAGAAGTAGTCAGAGGGGTTTTAGGCTAATGAAGTACTTTGTATAATATAAAAGTGCTTTACCTGAACAGAAAATGCTTTATGAGCAAGTGCTGAGCGATTCAGATAGAGAACAGACTGTTTAGAATACAAGTAGAGCAGTTCTAAGGGAAAAATTGAAGAGCAGACTTTATGGAGCCAGAAATAGTTTAACCTTGTTTAACTGGTGTTGCGCTATGGGCACAACCACGCAAAGCCGTGCAAACGCAGATTTTAACCAGGGGACTTCAAAAGAGCTAGAAATTGTCCAAAACGACCAATTACTACAGCTTCTTGTGCTGAGGTAACTTCCCTGAAGGACAGGTTGATTGTTCAAGGCTCCCCACTCCCACTGGTGAGCTAAGAAACTTCCTTCTATCCAAGTAAGGCAATGGACAACACAGAAACTACACCACAGCCCAGGATACAGCAAGGCCTGTAAACTGGTCTAAACTAGTCGAGGAAAGGCAGGAAAACAAGGAATATTTTTTTTTTTTTTTTTTTTGCTTTTAAATAGAAACACACAGAAATGCAGAAAAGGCAATAAGTCAGTAGTACAGGCTAGCACACTTCAGTGGGCAGCCAAACAATTAAATTAAACAGCAAACAAACATTTTACGACTAGAATTCGACTAAATTTCAACTAAAATGTACTTTTAAGTGCAGATACTAAAAATGGAGTAAATAACAATGAAGACAGTTAAAGCTTGCTCTAGGTAAGCAGTAGGAGGTAAAACAATTATAAAAAACAGCAGGATACTTAATCAGGAAAGCAGTCACTTTTATTCAGTTCTCTGTAGCCAGGACAACTCTACAGGACCACGTGGAGCTGTGTCTGAGCAGTATGGCTTCAAAAAAAACACCAGATGCGGATTTTAACCAGGGAACTTCAAAAGAGCTAGAAATGGTCCAAAATGACCAATTACTACAACTTCTTGTGCTGAGGTCACTTCCCTCAAGGACAGGTAGGCTGTTCAAGGCTCCCCACTCCCACTGGTGAGCTAAGAAACATCCCTCTATCCAAGTAAGGCAATGGACAACTCAGGAACTACACCACAGCCCAGGATACAGCAAGGCCTGTAAACTGGTCTAAACTAGTCGAGGAAAGGCAGGAAAACAAACAATGTTTTTGTTTTTTTTTGCTTTTAAATAGAAACACACAGAAATGCAGAAAAGGCAATAAGTCAGTAGTACAGGCTAGCACACTTTAGTGGGCAGCCAAACAATTAAATTAAACAGCAAGCAAACACTTTTCGACTAGAATTCGACTAAATTTTGACTAAAATGTACTTTTAAGTGCAGATACTAAAAAATGCAGTAAATAACAATGAAAACAGTTAAAGCTTCCTCTAGGTAAGCAGTAGGAGGTAAAACAATTATAAAAAAACAGCAGGATACTTAATCAGGAAAGCAGTCGCTTTTTTTCAGTTCTCTGTAGCCAGGACGACTCTGCAGGATCATGTGGAGCTGTGTCTGAGCAGTATATGATACTGATATAAGATAATACATAAAACATGGCACCACTTGATTCAGAATGTGGTATACTGATATATGATAATACAAAAAGATGGCACCACTTGGTTCAGAATGTGATGTAGTAATATATGATAATACATAAAACATGGCACTGCTTGATTCATAACATGAAATACTGATATATGATAATACATAAATATAGCACCACTTGATTCAGAATGTGATATACTTATATATGATAATACATAAAACATGGCACCACTTGATTCAGAATGTGATATACTGATATATATGATAAAATGTAAAACATTGCAGCACTTGATTCAGAAAATGATATACCGATATATGATAATACATAAAACATGGCACCACTTGATTCAGAATGTGATATACTTATACATGATAATATGTAAAACATGGCACCACTTTATTCAAAATGTGATATAGTGATATATGTTTATACAGAAAACATGGCACCATGTGATTCAAAGGTGATATAGTGATATATGATACTACATAAAACATGGCACCATTTGATTCATAATGTGATATACTGATATATGATAATACTTAAAACATGGCATCACTTTATTCAGAATGTGATATTCTGATATTTGATAAAATAAAACATGCCATCATGTGATTCAGAATGCGATATATTGATATATGATAATAGATAAAACATGGCACCAGTTGATTCAGAATGTGATATACTGATATATAATAATACATAAAACAGTGCACCACTTGATTCAGAATGAGATATACTGATACAAGATAATACATAAAACATGGCTTCACTTTATTCAGAATGTGATAAACTGATATATGATAATACAGAAAACATGGCACCACTTGATTCAGAATGTGATATACTGATATATGATAATACATAAAACATGGCACCACTTGATTAAAAAGGAGATATATTGATATATGCTAATACATAAAACATGGCACCACCTAATTCAGATTGTGGTATACTGATATATGATAATACAAAAAAGATGGCACCACTTGATTCAGAATGTGATATAGTAATATATGATAATAAATAAAACATGGCACTGGTTGATTTATAAAGTGAAATACTGATATATGATAATACATAAAACATGGCATCACTTGATTAAAAATGTGATATTCTGATACTTGATAATACATAAAACATGCCACCATGTGATTCAAAATGTGATATATTGATATATGATACTACATAAAACATGGCACCACTTGATTCAGAATGTGATATATTGATATATGATAATACATAAAGCATGGTACCACTTGATTAAGAATGTGATATACTGATATATGATAATACATAAAACATGGCACCACTTGATTCAAAATGTGATATACTGATATATGATATGTAAAACATGGCACCACTTGATTCAGGATGTGAGATACTGATACAAGATAATACATAAAACATGGCACCACTTGATTCAGAATGTGATATGTTGACATATAATGCATAAAACACGGCACCACTTGATTCAGAATGTGATATACTGATATATGATAATACATAAAACATGGTACCACTTGAGTCAAAATGTGATATAATGATATATGACACTACATAAAACATGGCACCATTTAATTCAGAATGTGATATAGTAATATATGATACTGCCTAAAACATGGCACCACTTATTCAGACTGTTATATAGTGATATATAATACATAAAATATGTCATCACTTTTTTCAGAATGTAATATACTGATATATGATAAAACATAAAACATGGCACCATGTGATTCAGAATGTGATATACTTATATATGATAATACATAAAACATGGCACCACTTGATTCAGAATGTGATATACTGATATGTGATAATACGTAAAACATGGCATCACTTGATTCAGAATGTGATATACTGATATATGATAATACTTAAAACATGATACAACTTGATCCAGAATGTGATATACTGATATATGAAAATACATAAAAAAGGGTAACACTTGATTCAAAATGTGATATTGTGGTATATGATAATGCATAAAACATGGCATCACTTTATTGAGAATGTTATATACTGATATATGATAATACATAAAACATGGCACCTCTTGATTCAGAATGTCATATACTGATATAAGATAATACATAAAACCTGAAGCCATTTGATTCAGAATGTGATATATTGATATATGATACTGCATAAAACCTGTCACCACTTGATTCAGAATGTGATATACTTATATATGATAAAACATAAAACATGGCACCACTTGATTCAGAATGTAATATTGTGATATATGATAATACGTAAAACATGGCATCACTTGATTCAGAATGTGATATAGTGATATATGATAATCATAAAACATGGCACCACTTTATTCAGATTGTGATATACCTATATATGATAATATATAACATATGCATCACTTGATTCGGAATGTGATATAGTGATATATTTAATACATAAAACATGGCGCCACATAATTACAATGTGATATAGTGATATATAATACTACATAAAACATGGTACTATGTGATTCATAATGTGATATACTGATATATGATAATACATAAAACATGGCACCATATGATTCAGAATGAGATATTCTGATATTTGATAATACATAAAACATGGCACCATGTGATTCAGAACGTGATTTATTGATATATGATACTACATAAAACATGGCACCACTTGATTCAGAATGTGCTATAGTGATATATGATAATACATAAAACATGGCACCATGTGATTCAGAATGTGATATGCTGATATAAGATAATACATAAAATATGGCACCACTTGATTCAGAATGTGGCATACTGATATATGGTAATACAGAAAACATGGCACCTCTTCATTCAGAATGTGTTATATAATAGTGATATATAATAAACAAAAAATGGCCCCGCTCGATTCAGAATGTGATATAGTGATATATGATATTACATAAAACATGGTACTGCTTGATTCTGAATGAGATATACTTTTTTATGATAATACATAAAACATGGCACCACTTGATTCAGAATGTGATATAGTGATATATAATACGTAAAACATGGCACTACTTCTTTCAGGGTGTGATATACTGATATATGATAAAACATAAAACATGGCACCACTTGATTCAGAATGTAATATACTGATATATGATAATACATAAAACATATCACCATGTGATGCAGAATGTTATATACTGATATATATAATTCATAAAACATGGCACCACTTGATTCAGAATGTGATATACTGATACATGATACTACATAAAACATGGCACCATTTTATTCAGAATGTGATATAGCAATATATGATACTGCCTAAAACATGGCACCACTTATTCAGCATGTGATATAGTGATATATAATACATAAAACATGTCACCACTTGATTCAGAATGTGATATACTGATATATGATAATACATAAAACATGGCACCATGTGATACAGAATGTGATATACTGATACATGATAATACATAAAACATAGCACCACTTGATTCAGAATGTAATATACTGATATATCATAATACATAATACATGAACGGTAGTCTCTCCTTTGATAGTCACATCGCCACAGTAGTCAGGAAGTCCTTCTATGTGGCACACCTCATCATAAAAGGGTTCTCATCCAGGAAAAAAGAGATCATTGTTCCCCTCTACTCGTCACTCATTAGACCCATTATAGAGCACAACACCACTTACGGAATGTACCTCACAAGAAATCTGCAGCAGCTGGAAAGGCCACAGAAGTACCTCAGAAGAGGATTACTGTCCTCAAACAAATGCCCTACAATGACCGCCTCAAAAACCTCCAGCTTTACTCCGTAGCATATCTCCTACTCCAAGGTGATTTCTGCCTAAGATATAAAGCTATGTCAAACTCAGAACTGTTGAACATGCTACACCTAAGAATATCCCAATCTCTTCTTGCTACATGCTCTAGGGATCCAAACCTTGTCACCACAATAAACAGGACAAGCTGAATAGATTCCTGTTCCAGAGACTTCCTAGACTCTGGAACAAGCTACCCATTTATGTCAAGCAAAGTTCTTCATTAGCACTCTTCAAGAAAAATCTTGATGAGTTGATGGGAAATAGGAAATAGACCCCGGGGATCACATCAGTGTCTCTGCTGGACAGCGGCACAGGAAAATAACTTGCTTGGGTGGCGTAAGCTATGGTTCCTTGCTGGCTAGGCTTACGTAGTCCCTTGGGCCGATAGCCTAGTACCTACCTATGAACCTATGAACCCATGACACCACTTGATTCAGAATGTGGTATACTGATATATGATAATACAAAAAACATGGCACTACTTGATTCATAATGTGATATACTGATATATGGTAATACATAAAACAAGGCACCATGTGATTCAGAATGTGATATAATGATAAATGATACTACATAAAACATGGCACCAATTGAATCAGAATGTGACATAGTGATGAATGATAATACATAAAACATGGTACCACTTGATTCAGAATGTGATATACTTATATATCGTAACACATAAAATATGGCACCACTTGATTCAGAATGTGAGATATGATATATGATACTACATAAAACATGGCATGACTTGATTCATAATGTGATATACTGATATATGATAATACATAAAACATGGCACCATGTGATTCAGAATGTGATATATTGATATATGATACTGCATAAAACATGGCACCACTTGATTCAGAATGTGATATAGTGATATATGATAATACATAAAACATGGCACCATGTGATTCAGAATGTGATATACTGATAAAAGATAATACATAAAACATGAAGCCACTTGATTCAGAATGTCATATACTGATATATGATAATACAAAAAACATGATACCACTTGATTCAGAATGTAGTATTCTGATATATGATAATACATAAAACATGGCACCACTTGATTCAGAATGTGATATACTTATATATGGTGATACATAAAATATGGCACCACTTTATTCAGAATGTGAGATATGATATATGATACTACATAAAACATGGCACCAGTTGATTCAGAATTTGATATACTGATATATGTATGCATTCTTTGATTCACCATCCTGATTGTATTAAATTATATTCCTTGTATAATACAGCACCACTTGTTAGAATTTTTTTAAATTTGTAGTTTTGAACAGTCTTCTAGTGATTCAGAATGTGTTATACTGATATATAATACATAAAACATGGTACCACTTGATTCAGAATGTGATATAGTGATATATAATACACAAAAAATGGCACCACTTGATTCAGAATGTGATATAGTGATATATGATAATACATAAAACATGGCACCACTTGATTCAGAATGTGATATAGTGATATATAATATGTAAAACATGGCACTACTTCTTTCAGGGTGTGTTATACTGATATATGAAAAAACATAAAACATGACACCACTTAATTCTGAATGTAATATACTGATATATGATAATACATAAAACATATCACCATGTGATGCAGAATGTGATATACTGATGTATATAATACATAAAACATGGCACCACTTGATTCAGAATGTGATATACTGATATATGATACTACATAA
This sequence comes from Protopterus annectens, assembly GCF_019279795.1. Taxonomy (NCBI): domain Eukaryota; kingdom Metazoa; phylum Chordata; order Ceratodontiformes; family Protopteridae; genus Protopterus; species Protopterus annectens. The sequence continues at coordinate 1,840,856,261 of NC_056732.1, read as the reverse complement.
AATATGGCACCATTTGATTCAGAATGTGATATAGCGATATATGATACTGCCTAAAACATGACACCACTTATTCAGCATGTGATATAGTGATATATACTACATAAAACATGCCACCACTTGATTCAGAATGTGGTATACTGATAGATGATAATACATAAAATGTGGCACCATGTGATACAGAATGTGATATACTGATATATGATAATACATAAAGCATGACGCACTTGATTCAGGATCTGATATATTGATTTATGATAATACATAAAACATGGCACCACTTGATTCAGAATGTGGTATAGTGATATATGATAATACATAAAACAAGAAACCACTTGATTCAGAATGTCATATACTGATATATGATAATACATAAAACATGACACCACTTGATTCAGAATGTGGAATACTGATATGTGATAATACATAAAACATGGCACCACTCGATTCAGAATGTGAGATAGGATATATGATACTACATAAAACATGGTACGATTTGATTCATAATTTGATATACTGATATATGATAATACATAAAATATGGCACCATGTGATTCAGAATGTGATATATTGATATATGATACTACATAAAACATGGCACCACTTGATTCAGAATGTGAGATATGATATATGATACTACATAAAACATGGTACAATTTGATTCAGAATGTGGTATACTGATATGTGATAATACATAAAACATGGCACCATATGATACAGAATGTGATATACTGATATAAGATAATACATAAAACATGACACCACTTGATTCAGAATGTGATATTCCTATATATTGTAATACATAAAATATGGCACCACTTGATTCAGAATGTGAAATATGATATATGATACTACATAAAACATGGCACTACTTGATTCAGAATGTGATATACTGATATATGTATGCGTTTTTTGATTCACCTTCCTGATTGTATTAAATTATATTCCTTGTATAATACTGCACCACTTGTTAGAATATTTTAAAATTTGTAGTTTTGAACAGTCTTCTAGTGATTCAGAATATGTTATACTGATATATAATACATAAAAGATGGCACCACTTGATTCAGAATGTGATATAGTGACATATGATATTGCATAAAACATGGCACTGCTTGATTATGAATGTGATATACTGATATATGATAACACTCAAAACATGGCACCACTTGATTCAGAATGTGATATAGTGGTATATAATATGTAAAACATGGCACTACTTTTTTCATGGTGTGTTATACTGATATATGATAAAACATAAAACATGGCACCACTTGATTCAGAATGTAATATACTGATATATGATAATACAGAAAACATATCACCATGCGATGCAGACTGTGATATACTGATTAATATAATACATGAAACATGGCACCACTTGATTCAGAGTGTGATATACTGATATATGATACTATATAAACCATGGCACCATTTGATTGAGAATGTGATATAGCGATATATGATACTGCCTAAAACATGACTCCACTTATTCAGCATTTGATATAGTGATATATAATGCATAAAGCATGTCACCACTTGATTCACAACGTGATATACTGATATATGATAATACATAAAACATGGCACCACTTGATTCAGAATGTGATATACTGATTTATGATAATAACACGACAGCACTTGATTGAGATTGTGGTATACTGATATATGATAATACATAAAATATGTTATCCCTTGAGTCAGAATGTGATATTGTGATATATGATAATACATAAATCATGGCATCACTTTATTCAGAATGTAATATACTAATATAAGATAATGCATAAAGCATGGCACCTCTTCATTCAGAATGTGTTATACTCATATAAGATAATACATAAAACATGAAAACACCTGATTCAGAATGTGATATACTGATATATGATTCTGCATAAAACCTGGCACCACTTGATTCAGGATGTGATATACTGATGTATGATAATACATAAAACATGGCACCACTTGAATCAGAATGTGATATGGTGATTTATGATAATACATAAAACATGGTTCCACTTGATTCAGATTATGATATACCTATATATGATAATAAATAAAACATGGCACCACTTTATTCAGAATATGATATTCTGAAATATGATAATACATAAAACATGCATCACTTGATTCAGAATGTGACATACTGATATATGTTAATACATAAAACATGACACCAATTGATTCAGAATGTGATATAGTGATATATAGTAATACATAAAAAAATGGCACCACTTGATTCAAAATATGATATAGTGATATATGATAATACATAAATCATGGCACTGCTTGATTCAGAATGTGGTGTACTGATATATGATAATTAATAAAACATGGCATCACTTGATTCAGAATGTGATATAGTGATCTATGATAATATGTGAAACATGGCAACACTTGATTCAGAATGTGATACACTGATATATGATAATACATAAAACATGGCACCATGTGATTCGAATATGCTATAGTGATATATGATAATACAAAAAACATGGTACCACTTGATTCAGAATGAGATATACTGGTATATGATAATATATAACACATGGTATCACTTGATTCAGAATGTAATATTGTGATATAAGATAATACGTATAACATGGCATCACTTGATTCAGAATGTGATATAGTGATATATGATAATACATAACACATAGCACCACTTAACTCAGATTGTGATATACTGATATATGATAATCATAAAACATGGCACCACTTGATTCAGAATGTAATATAATGATATATGATAATACATAAAACATGGCACCACTTGATTCAGAATGTGATATACTGATATATGATAATCATAAATCATGGTACCACTTGATTCAGAATGTGATATACCTATATATGATAATACATAAGATATGCATCAGTTGATTCAGAATGTGATATACTGATATATGATAATACAAAAAAAATAGCACCACTTGTTAAAATATTTAAAAATTTGTAGTTTTGAACAGTCTTCTAGTGATTCAGAATGTGTTATACTGATATATAATACATAAAACATGGCACCACTTGATTCAGAATGTGATATAGTGATATTTAATACACAAAAATGGCACCACTTGATTCAGAATGTGATATAGTGATATATGATATTACATAAAACATGGCACTGCTTGATTATGAATGAGATATACTGATATATGATAATGCTTAAAACATGGCAACACTTGATTCAAAATGTGATATAGTGATATATAATATGTAAAACATGGCACTACTTCTTTCAGGGTGTGTTATACTGATATATGATAAAACATAAAACATAGCACCACTTGATTCAGAATGTAATATACTGATATATGATAATACATAAAACATATCACCATGCGATGCAGACTGTGATATACTGATTTATATAATACATAAAACATGGCAACACTTGATTCAGAATGTGATATACTGATATATGATACTACATAAAACATGGCACCATTTGATTCAGAATGTGATATAGCGATATATGATACTGCCTAAAACATGACACCACTTATTCAGCATGTGATATACTGATATATAATTCATAAAACATGTACCACTTGATTCAGAATGTGATATACTGATATATGATAATACATAAAGCATGACACCATGTGATACAGAATGTTATATACTGATATATGATAATACATAAAACATGGCACCACTTGATTCAAAATGTGATATACTGATTTATGATAAAACATAAAACATGAAAGCAATTGAGTCAGAATGTGGTATACTGATAAATGATAATACATAAAACACGTTATCACTTGATTCAGAATGTAATATAATGATATATGATAATACATAAAACATGGCACCACTTGATTCAGAATGTGATATACTGATTTATGATAATCATAAATCATGGTACCACTTGATTCAGAATGTGATATACTTATATATGATAATACATAACATATGCATCAGTTGATTCAGAATGTGATATACTGATATATGATAATACATAAAACATGGCACCACTTGATTCAGAATGTGATATTCTGATATTTGATAATACATAAAACATGGCACCATGTGATTTAGAATGTGATATGCTTATATAAGGTAATACATAAAACATGGCACCACTTGATTCAGAATGTGATATTCTGATATTTGATAATACATAAAACATGACACCACTTGATTCAGAATGTGGTATACTGATATATGTAATACATAAAACATGGCACCACTTGATTCAGAATGCGATATCCTGATATTTGATAATACATAAAACATGGCACCATGTTATTTAGAATGTGATATGCTGATATAAGGTAATACATAAAAATGAAAACACTTGATTCAGAATGTTATATACTGATATATGATACTACATAAAACATGGCAACACTTGACTCAGAATGTGATATAGTGATATATAATAATTCATAAAACATGGCACCATGTGATTTAGAATGTGATATGCTGATATGAGATAATGCATAAAACACGAAACCACGTGAATCAGAATGTCATATACTGATATATGATAATACATAAAACATGGCACCACTTGATTCAGAATGTGATATACTTATATATTGTAATACATAAAATATGGCACCACTTGATTCAGAATGTGAGATATGATATATGATACTAGATAAAACATGGCACGACTTGATTCATAATGTGATATACTGATATATGATAATACAAAAAACATGGCACCACTTGATTCAGAATGTGATATACTGATATATGTATACATTCTTTGATTCACCTTCCTGATTGCATTAAATTATATTCCTTGTATAATACAGCACCACTTGTTAGAATATTTAAAAATTTGTAGTTTTGAACAGTCTTCTAGTGATTCAGAATGTGTTATACTGATATATAATACATAAAACATGGCACCACTTGATTCAGAATGTGATATAGTGATATTTAATACACAAAAATGGCACCACTTGATTCAGAATGTGATATAGTGATATATGATATTACATAAAACATGGCACTGCTTGATTATGAATGAGATATACTGATATATGATAATGCTTAAAACATGGCAACACTTGATTTAGAATGTGATATAGTGATATGTAATATGTAAAACATGGCACTACTTCTTTCAGGGTGTGTTATACTGATATATGATAAAACATAAAACATAGCACCACTTGATTCAGAATGTAATATACTGATATATGATAATACATAAAACATATCACCATGCGATGCAGACTGTGATATACTGATTTATATAATACATAAAACATGGCAACACTTGATTCAGAATGTGATATACTGATATATGATACTACATAAAACATGATACCATTTGATTCAAAATGTGATATAGCGATATATGATACTGCCTAAAACATGACACCACTTATTCAGCATGTGATATACTGATATATAAAACATAAAACATGTCACCACTTGATTCAGAATATGATATACTGATATATGATAATACATAAAACATGACACCATGTGATACAGAATGTTATATACTGATTTATGATAATACATAAAACATGGCACCACTTGATTCAAAATGTGATATACTGATTTATGATAATACATAAAACATGAGAGCACTTGAGTCAGAATGTGGTATACTGATATATGATAATACATAAAACACGTTATCACTTGATTCAGAATATGATATTGTGATATATGATAATACATAAATCATGGCATCACTTTATTCAGAATGTAATATATTAATATAAGATAATGCATAAAACATGGCACCTCTTCATTCAGAATGTGTTATACTCATATAAGGTAATACATAAAACATGAAAATACCTGATTCAGAATGTGATATACTGATATATGATTCTGCATAAAACCTGGCACCACTTGATTCAGAATGTGATATGGTGATATATGATAATACATAAAACATGGTTCCACTTGATTCAGATTGTGATATACCTATATATGATAATAAATAAAACATGGCACCACTTTATTCAGAATATGATATTCTGATATATGATAATACATAAAACATGGTACCACTTTATTCAGAATGTTGTATACCTATATATGATAATACATAAAACATGCATCACTTGATTCAGAATGTGACATACTGATATATGTTAATACATAAAACATGGCACCACTTGATTCAGAATGTGATATAGTGATATATATTAATACATAAAAAATGCACCATTTGATTCAAAATATGATATAATGATTTATTATACTACATAAACCACGGCACTGCTTGATTCAGAATGTGGAGTACTGATCTATGATAATATGTAAAACATGGCAACACTTGATTCAGAATGTGATACACTGATATATGATAATACATAAAACATGGCACCATGTGATTCGAATATGCTATAGTGATACATGATAATACTTAAAACATGGTACCACTTGATTCAGAATGAGATATACTGATATATGATAATACATAAAACATGGTATCACTTGATTCAGAATGTAATATTGTGATATAAGATAATATGTATAACATGGCATCACAATTCAGAATGTGATATAGTGATATATGATAATACATAAAACATAGCACCACTTAACTCAGATTGTGATATACTGATATATGATAATCATAAAACATGGCACCACTTGATTCAGAATGTAATATAATGATATATGATAATACATAAAACATGGCACCACTTGATTCAGAATGTGATATACTGATATATGATAATCATAAATCATGGTACCACTTGATTCAGAATGTGATATACTTATATATGATAATACATAACATATGCATCAGTTGATTCAGAATGTGATATATTGATATATGATAATACATAAAACATGGCACCACTTGATTCAGAATGTGATATTCTGATATTTGATAATACATAAAACATGGCACCATGTGATTCAGAATGTGATATATTGATATATGATACTACATAAAACATGGCACCACTTGATTAAGAATGTGATATAGTGATATATAATAATACATAAAACATGGCACCATGTGATTTAGAATGTGATATGCTGATATGAGATAATACATAAAACATGAAACTACTTGATTCAGAATGTTATATACTGATATATGATAATACATCAAACATGACACCACTTGATTCAGAATGTGGTATACTGATATATGTAATACATAAAACATGGCACCACTTGATTCAGAATGTGATATACTGATTTATGATAATACATAAAACATGGCACCGCTTGAGTCTGAATGTGTTATACTGATTTATAATACATAAAATGTGATATAGTGATATATAATACACAAAAATGGCACCACTTGATTAAGAATGTGATATAGTGATATATGATATTACATAAAACATGGCACTGTTTGATTCTGAATGAGATATACTGATAAATGATAATACATAAAACAAGGCACCACTTGATTCAGAATGTGATACAGTGATATATAATACATAAAACATGGCACTACTTCTTTCAGTGTGTGATATACTGATATATGATAAAACATAAAGCATAGCACCACTTGATTCAGAATGTGATATACTGATATATGATAATACATAAAACATATCACCATGTGATGCAGAATGTGATATACTGATATATGATAATACATAAAACATGGCACCACTTGATTCAGAATGTGATATACTGATTTATGATAATACATAAAACATGTCAGTACTTGATTCAGAAAGTGGTATACTGATATATCATAATACATAAAACATGGTACCACTTGATTCAGAATGTGATATACTGATATATGATAATACATAAAACATTACCACTTGATTCAGAATGTGGTATTGTGATATATGATAATACATAAATCATGGCATCACTTTATTCAGAATGGGATGCACTCATATAAGATAATGCATAAAACATGGCACCTTTTGATTCAGACTGTGTTATACTCATATAAGATAATACATAAAACATGAAACCACCTGATTCAGAATGTGATATACTGATATATGATATTGCATAAAACTTGGCACCACTTAATTCAGAATGTGATATACTGATATATGATAAAACATAAAACATGGCACCATTTGATTCAGAATGTGATATGGTGATATATGATAATACATAAAACATGGCACCATGTGATTCAAATGTAATATTGTGATATATGATAATACATAAAACATGGTTCCACTTGATTCAGAATGTGATATATCTATATATCATAATAAATAAAACATGGCACCACTTGATTCAGAATATGATATACTGATATATGATAATACATAAAACATGGTACCACTTGATTCACAATGTAATATAGTGGCATATGATAATACATAAAACATGCAGCACTTGATTCAGAGTGTGACATACTGATATATATTAATACATAAAACATGGCACCACTTGATTCAGTATGTGATATAGTGATATATATTAATACATAAAAAATGGCACCACTTGATTCAAAATATGATATAGTGATATATGATAATACATAAACCATGCCACTGATTGATTCAGAATGTGGTGTACTGATATATGATAATACATAAAGCATGGTATCACTTGATTCAGAATGTAATATTGTGATATATGATAATACGTAAAACATGGCATCACTTGATTCAGAATGTGATATAGTGATATGTGATAATACATAAAACATAGCACCACTTAACTCAGAATGGGATATACTGATATATGATAATCATAAAACATGGCACCACTTGATTCAGAATGTAATATAATGATATATGATAATACATAAAACATGGCACCACTTGATTCAGAATGTGATATATGATTCAGAATGTGATATATATGACAATACATAACATATGCATCAGTTGATTCAGAATGTGATATACAGATATATGATAATACATAATACATGGCACCACTTGATTCAGAATGTGATATATTGATATATGATACTACAGAAAACATGGCACCACTTGATTCAGAATGTGATATAGTGATATATGATAATACATAAAACATAGAACCATGTGATTTAAAATGTGATATGCTGATATAAGATAGTACAGCAAACATGAAACCACTTGCTTCAGAATGTCATATACTGATATATGATAATACATCAAACATGACACCACTTGATTCAAAATGTGGTATACTGATATATGTAATACATAAACCATGGCACCACTTGATTCAGAATGTGATATACTGATTTATGATAATACATAAAATATGGTACCACTTGTTTCAGAATGTGATATACTGATATATGGTAATACATAAAACATGGCACCACTTGATTCAGAATGTGTTATACTGATGTATAATACATAAAACATGGGACCACTTGATTCAGTATGGATATAGTGATATATAATAGACAAAAAATGGCACCACTTGATTCAGATTGTGATATAATGATATATGATACTGCCTAAAACATGGCATCACATATTCAGCATGTGATATAGTGATATATGATATATAATACATAAAACATATCACCACTTCTTTCAGAATGCAATATACTGATATATGATAAAACATAAATCATCACACCACTTGATTCAAAATGTGATATACTGATATTACATAATACATAAAACATTGCACCATGTGATACAGAATGTAATATACTGATATATATAATACATAAAACATGGCACCACTTGATTCAGAATGTGATATACAGATTTATGATAATACATAAAATATGGCAGTACTTGATTCAGAATGTGGTATATTGATATATCATAATACATTAAACATGGTACCACTTGATTTAGAATGTGATATACTGATATATGATAATACATAAAACATGGTACCACTTGATTCAGAATGTGTTATTGTGATATATGATAATACATAAATAAATCATGGCATCACTTTATTCAGAATGTGATATACTCATATAAGATAATGCATAAAACATGGCGCCTCTTGATTCAGAATGGGTTATACTCATATAAGATAATACATAAAACATGAAACCACCTGATTCAAGATGTAATATACTGAGATATGATACTGCATAAAACCTGGCACCACTTGATTCAGAATGTGATATACTGATATATGATAATACATAAAACATGGCACCATGCTATTCAAATGTAATATTGTGATATATGATAATACATAAAACATGGTTCCATTTGATTCAGAATGTGATATACCCATATATGATATTACATAAAACATGGCATCACTTGAATCAGAATATGATATACTGATATATAATAGGTTTATAGGTTCATAGGTTCATAGGTTGATACTAGGCTATCTGCCCTAGGGCATTTATAAGCCTAGCCAGAGTGTGTTTGGTTTTGCCACCCTTTTAAATGAGTTTTACTGTGCCCTTTTTGGTTTAGTTTACTGTCCCTCTTTCTAGTAGTGACACAGAAGTAATCCCTGGGTTAAACCTGCGATCTCCCATCCACTCGTCAAGATTCCTCTTGATGAGAGTCAGTGAGGGGCTCTGCCTGACTTGGACTGGGATCCTATTCCAAAGTGCTGGGAGCCTCTGGCTTATAAATCTGTCTCTCCAGTATGTCATATTAATTTCTGTGTTGAGGTTCAAGTCCCTAAGGGATTTGGATTTTTTGAGGTGGAGCATGTCCATTAGTTCTGGCTTGGACATGGCTTTATACATCAGGCACAGATCACCTCTAAGTAGGCGGTATGCAACTGAGTAGAGTTGGAGTTTCTTTAACTGAGCAGCATAGGTCATCTGTTTGAGTCCCTTGATCCTCTTGGTGAGGTACTTTTGGGGTCTTTCCAGTTGCTGCAGGTATTGGGTAAGGTACATCACAAATGGGGCATTGTATTCAATTCTGGGCCGGATGAGTGATGAGTAAAGGGGCACAATGACCTCCCTTGATCTAGATGTGAATCCTTTCATGATAAGGTGGGTTATATAGAAGGTCTTTCTAACCACTTTGGCAATGTGGTTGTCAAAGGAGAGATTACTATCAACCTGGGTTCCCAGGTCCCTAATTACTTCCTCCGTATTTAATGGATTACTGCCTATGTGGTAATTTATGGGCACTTTGTTTTTCTCAAAGGGGATGACTATACACTTTTTGGCATTTAGCTTTAGGCCATGGCTTTGGCACCAGTTATCCATCTCTGAGAGACCCTTTTGGAGGATGCTTGTGTCAGCTGGAGAGTTGATTATGGCATCTTGTTTGCAGTCATCTGTGAACTTGGTCAGCCATAGTCCTCCCGTGTTGGCCTGTACCTCAGAAAAATATATACCGAACAAGAGAGGTCCCAGGACTGAGCCTTGTGGGATGCCACTTGTAACTGGTTTAGAGTCTGACATGGCTCCTGCAATTCTGACCATGTGGGTTCTATCCTTGAGCCAGTTTGCAACCCATCTTATGATGTAAGGGTTGATATTTAAGCTGGAGAGCTTTTTTATGATGCCAAAGTGGGGTATTGTGTCGAAGGCTTTTGCGAGGTCCAGGTAGGCTGTGTGGACTACCTTCCCTTCATCTATGGCCTTGGTGACTGTTTCAAAGAAATCAACCAGGTTCAAGAGGCATGATCTGCCCTTGACAAAGCCGAATTGGGTAGGATCCAGTGTCTGTACATCCCCAATGTCTTTGTTTATGAGTTCCATGATGATCTGCTCCATAGCTTTGCAGACCAGGCTAGTCAGGCTTATGGGGCGATAGTTTCCAGGGTCCATTGAGGCACCACCTTTGTGAAGTAAGACCACTGTTGCTGTATGCCATTCCTTGGCTACATATCCTGTAGTAAGGCTGAGATTGAACAGTAACTTTATATGAGGTTCTAGGTCTTCTTGGAGATCATGTAGGATGCAGCCCGGGATGCTGTCTGGTCCCATTGATGCTGTGTTTTTTGCTTTGGAGAGGGCAGCTCTCACCTGAGCATCTCAGATGTCAGGGAGACAACTCTCTGCTGGGATAGATATTTGCGTTTTTGGGGGAATGGGAGGAGTTTGCACTGAACCTGTCTGCCAGGATGTTGGTAATGTCTGAGGGTCAGTGTATTTTTTGTCATTTTGGACTAACTCAGAACATATCTGGGAGTTGCTGTTAAATATTATGAATATAAGGCTGAAATTAATTCTGTTGTAAATATGCTGAAAGGAAAAGCTTGCTTAAATGCAGAAACAGAGTTTAGTAATATGTGATCAGCAACCATACTAAATGACTGTGGCTTAAAAAAAATAAGGAACTTGCTTATGAGTGTATTACACACACATCAAGAAAGCTGTCTTCTTACAGACAGGACAAGGATGTAATTTGCTTTCTTTAAAGAACTGACAACAGGACATGTTTTTCTAAGAAAGTTTAAGAATATGTTTTTCTAATCCACAAGGCATTTCCTTGAAGACAGTTTACTTATCAGCATTTGCACAAGAACAGATGTGTCAGCATTTGCGTCATCAAGGCAGTATCTTTCCAAAACCAAGAGGGTGTGTGTTTAACTAAAATATATATAAAGTCTGTATTAAATCCAGTTATGTTAGAGGTATGGTAGGGACACAAGTCCTGAGCTAAATGTTATATCTCTCATATCATCTGTACTATATGAGAAGTAAAGTTGGAACAGTACTTTAAGCTGCAACGTTTGTCCAGTTTGGTTTATTATAAAGGGTTATTAGTCAGATACTGTATCAGTGTATATTCTGCAAGTTTCTTTGGTAAACAGACTGTGATAATTAGACTTTGATTCCAGCCAGCAAGACTGAGTGTCTTAAGAAGACTTCAAATCCCACAGCAAGCAAGCAAGAAGCAAGAAGCAAGCAAGTAAGAAGCTCCATATAATTTTTCAATGGCAAGCTAGCCTGCATTTGAACCTAAAATCTGCATTTGAACCTAAAATCTGCATTTGAACCTAATACCTGCATTTGAACCTATAATCTGCATTCAAATACAGGAGGAGTGATGGTAAGCTCTGCAGTGGGTTACTTCAGTTAAATTGCAGTAACTAACATTTGTACGTGTGTGTAAATCCTAAACAGAAGTATTTCAGTTTATGCAGCTTGCAGTAATAAAGTTTATTTAGACATCTAAAATCCGGAGTGAGACTAGTTCAAGAAACTCACAGTGCCATAAATTCTCCAAGAAAAGGTAAATATCCACTTGTACAGCAGTCCGCTGCCTGTTGTGCTTTCCCAGCTTCTCGAGTGACTTTGAAAAATTTCCAGCCATCTGCAATAACAGCCTGATCACCTGTTTTCTTGTTCACTGGTAAGACTTTTTTCTACGTCACATTTTTTAGTATGGATGCTATTCGACAGTTTGGATATTAGACAGTTTGGATATTAGATTAGACAGCATGGATATTTTCAGACATAATTCAAGCAAATGTAAAAAATTGCAATGTTGGTATACACAGCACATTAGTAAATGTAAAACCTTAGTAGGGCAGGTTGATAGTAGGGCATTATGCAAATGTATTACAATATTTGACTGGTATCTCAAAGAAAACCATGTGGAATATGATAAATGTTTATTGTGTGCTTCAACAAAAACTGCATTTTGTGTATTATGCCATAAAAAAGTATTGCATTATATTGCTAAAAAATAGACTGTAAAGACAGATTTGTTCATGATAAAGAATTAACTAAGGGTAAAGTGTTTCTATTATATTCAGATGTTGAACAGTTATGTCTTGTCACCACATGCGAGTCAAATCAGTTACTGATAGAACCCCTAGTACATTTTGTTACAAAGGAATGTAGTAAACTTCTAAAAGACAGACATAATGAGTTCAGGAAGTTTAGACAAGTTATACATACATCTTTTCAAAAGTGCATAGGAGTTTCAAATTCAGCAGAACAGCTTACTAAAAAATGTCAGAAAGACCATGCAATATTACAGGAGACTCTTAAACAACAGTTACAAGATGAAGAAAATAGATTAGCTGAACTGACAGAGTCTGACTTCCTACATACATTGGGAAAGAGTAAAAAACTGCAGCTGATCTGTACAAAAGAAATATATTTTATAATATGTTTGTGTTTTGAAAATAGTTAAGCTTACATGGTAGGATGGTAGGATCTGACAAATCATTCTCAAATGTTTAAAACTTCCATTCAATTAAAGCAATGTATTCATCAGTACTACAGTAAAGTAGAGCATATGACTGCCATTCTTAGCATAGTCAAAAGGTAAACAAAACTGTTCTAGTGTATAAAATTAAATAAAAATAGATAATGAGTAAAAAGTTAAAGTCATAAGGCTGACATGATTGTATAAAGATATACAGATACAAGACAGACATGCATGTATGTTATTTTCATCTAGAGTACATTTGTTTACAATGCACAAAAACAAAAGGCAGACAGCAAATATAAATAATGTAAGTATAAACATATGTTAATTAAGCTAATATCTATTTTGTTTTTACAATTTTTTTATAATTATATAATAACACCAAACAGTTAAAGTTCTGAATTTTAAAAAGAAATAAAGTCACAGATGGTATTAGTTAAACAGTTTTTGTAAAATTAATGGCATTACAGTTAAATAGTTAAATAAATAAAATACTGAAATCCATTTAAGCTAATTGTAAAATAATGTCTGTTTATGTAGATAGTTATGCAAATCACAATCACATTAAAGGAAAAATGCCAAAAAAAATTAACTATAGTTTACATAGTATGAAATGTGAGCTCAGACCTTCCTAGACTGAATGAATAGTTACAGGAAATGTTGGAAAGATAAGATAAACAACAAGACTGATTGCCAGACAAGTAGCTTGAGTTTTTCTAAAGCATCATTGTTATTAAAACATACTTGTTAAAATATTTACAGGAAACACTATTTGGTAATTGTAATAAAATGTTACTGATAATCTGTTTGCAAGTAAATGTAAAAAAAAAACAAACAACAAAAAAAAAACTCAGTTGCATCAAGTACAGCCAATAAATGGGATATAGTATACATACAGTTCAAATCAATTGTGCAGCAGGGGGTAAATGCATACTAGTGGTAGTAAACAGCAAACGCTTTATAAAAAATTATCAAATCAGACAGGGGTCTATAGTTTGGTAACCTAATAAAATAAATGTATAACCAAAGTGTTGGACTGACATGCATTCTATTCTCACAGTGTAAGGCAGATAAACAATACTGCAGTACTACAGGGGGAGGGGTACTTTCTCAGTTTTACACTGACTGTATAAGCAGTATTGCACAAGAGTCAGAAATAAAGCTATAAGAAAAATAATATCTCATTCCTTCTTGACAATACTCTTTTAGGGAGAGGAAAAACAGGTATTAGTGCATTAGAAATATTGGTAAACAGATTAAACCTGACAGGATAAGATATTTTACAAATTGTTAATAGCTATCATAATGGTTATTATTGTATTGTTTAGTATTAAATTGTATTTACAACCTGTTAAACTGTAAAGCTATACAAGAGATGGCTTAAAATTGCTAACAGCTATACAAGAGAGAGTAAAGATATATAAAAAACTGAACAAGATTGGTCACTATTTTTAATATGTTTTGACAAAACAATGTTGGTATAAAAAACATGAATACTTTTAATTGCTGAATATGTAGTTTAAAATAACAGGACATATGTCTTTGGCGTCAATTCCACTAGATACAAGAGACATAAACATTTTCCAAATGTACTTTATAGTCTTTGTATATACAAATGCAGAAGAATTCAGAACAAATAAAATTAATATCTAGTAATAAAATGCATGAATAGCAAACAGTCTATGTAAATACATACTGTACAGAATACATTGTAATAAGTTTAAAAGTAATTTGTCAAGTTGTAATATCATTGGTTTTACTCCAGTAAAATAATTGCTTTCAAATATTTTTTATCTCAGCCCAGTTCAGTATTTTACCAAGATGTTAATGAGCAGTTCAAAAACATGATCATAATGTTATGGTTAAAATGACATTGAAACTGTATATTTTCAGTAGTGTATAACTGCTTGCAGTAGCACATGGTTCCTGTCTCTTATAGTTAATTCAACAGTTGCAAAGAGTTAATGAAACAGTTCTAAGTCATAAATTAAATTCTGTAATTGCAAAGGAATAAATTAATCAAGTTAAACTAAAGCAGACACAGCTCATAACTGATAAAATAATTTCACAGAATGGTCTGCAAAAGAAAAAGTTGTTAAATACATTCAGTATGGTAATAATACTTTAATATCATTGTATTAACTATGTAAAATTGCATTTTGATTTGTTGTATCAAAAGACTAAAGGTTTGTTTCTTGTGTTTTCTATATAATGTGATCAAAAATACATATCAGTATAAAATGTTTTGAGTATGTTTAAAAACAGAGGGAATTGTTAGATATTATGAATATAAGGCTGAAATTAATTCTGTTGTAAATATGCTGAAAGAAAAAGCTTGCTTAAATGCAGAAACAGAGTTTAGTAATATGTGATCAGCAACCATACTAAATGACTGTGGCTTAAAAAAAATAAGGAACTTGCTTATGAGTGTATTACACACACACATCAAGAAAGCTGTCTTCTTGCAGATGGGACAAGGGTGTAATTTGCTTTCTTTAAAGAACTGACAACAGGACATGTTTTTCTAAGAAAGTTTAAGAATATGTTTTTCTAATCCACAAGGCGTTTCCTTGAAGACAGTTTATTTATCAGCATTTGCACAAGAACAGATGTGTCAGCATTTACGTCATCAAAGCAGTATCTTTCCAAAACCAAGAGGGTGTGTGTTTAACTAATATATATATATATATATATATATATATATATATATATATATATATATATATATATAGTCTGTATTAAATCCAGTTATGTTAGAGGTATGGTAGGGACACAAGTCCTGAGGTAAATGTTATATCTCTCAAATCATCTGTACTATATGAAAAGTAAAGTTGGAACAGTACTTTAAGCTGCAACGTTTGTCCAGTTTGGTTTATTATAAAGGGTTATTACTGGGTTTAAAGTCAGATGCTGTATCAGTGTATATTATAGCAATAACCCATGCCTGGGTGTGGGTAATGGGGGATTTACCCACGGTTGGCGTGGTTTGGTCCTGAGGGTAAAGTCCGAGGGACCAAACAAAGACAACCATTGGTAAATCCCGCATTACCCACACCCAGAAGTGGGTTATTGCTATTATACTATGACATTATTTATTTTATTTTTATTTTATTTTACATTTGTTAACCGGGCTAGTCCAACTGGATACATGTCCATTTTCAGTGGAGGCCCGAGGAGAAAAGCTCCGCTATCTAACAGCATGCTAATCAAACAGTGTTTACAAAATACATAAGGTATTACATGCATGAGAGGAAAAGTAAATACACAAATCAAAAATTAAAGCATGAAAAATATGTACACAGTAAAAAATTTTCAAGCTCAGAACATACTTTGGGCATTTTAATGACAATATGAGGAAAGTACATAAAGATAATAGGAGGTAGTGCTTTTGCTTGAGTATTGGAAAGGGTAGAATAAGACAGGATACAGTAGGATGTTTAAAAGTAAGCAGTAGAATAAGGAGGAGGGTATAGTTACAAGATTAGAGAGAGCATTTCTTAGTAGAATAGCTTAGAGCTGGGAGAAAGAAAGATGTATGCAAGAGTAGTGAGGAGCAGAAAGATCAGGTTGGGTAGTTGCATGAGCATAGCCAGTGGTTGGAAAGGTAGTGTTTTAGTTTAGTTTTAAACAGTGAGATGGAGGTTTGGGTTGTCAGGTCAGGAGGAAGTTGATTCCATATTTTACCAACTGAGTTGGAAAATATGGAGTTACCTGCAGTGTTCTTAGATAGAGAGGTTTGAATCAGTATTTTACTAGGCGAAGGTTTTTTAGGTTGTTGTAAGGCTTAATAAGGGTGGAGAGAATAGGTGTATAATCAGGGTGGTGAAGGGCTTTATGGGCTATAGAGAGTTGATAGTATTGAATCAGGTGGGGTAGCTCTAGCCATCCTAGGAGGTGGAGATTTCTGCAGTGATGTGTTTTATATGGGGAGGCAGTGGCAAATCTGGCAATGTTATTGTAGGTTGATGTAAGCTTATTGATGTTATATTTGGAAAGGTTAGTATATATAGCGGAAGCATATAGTAGTGTAGATATAATATGTGTTCTGGCTATGGTAGTTCTAGCTTCTGGAGTTAAGAATGATTTGATCCTGTAAAGAGAACCTAATTTTCTATTAGTTGCTTTTATGGTTGAGTTAATATGAAAGTCAAATTTAAGTTGGTTATCAATAGTTATGCCTAAGAGTTTGGTTGTTTGGTCAGGGGAGATAAGGGTGCCATTGTTTGAAGTAAGAGAGAAGTTAATAGAGGGGGATTGGTGTGTAGGTAAGAAGAGGATAAGTTTAGTTTTCTTAGGGTTTAGAAGAAGACAGTGATTAGAGAACCATTGCTCTATGGTAGTAAAAGTTTTTTGGGTGAGGTCGTGTAAGTCATTTTGGTTGGAGGCAGAACAAATGATGGTGGTATCATCAACGTATTGAATACAAGTAGAGGTGTGGCAAGGTGTAGGTCATTAATAAAGATGGAAAATAAAAGAGGACCTAGGATGGAGCCCTGAGGGACACCTAGAGAGGTAGGAAGAAGCTCCGAGAGACTGTTGTTCCATAGCACTGCTTGTTTCCTATTTTGAAGATAAGAAGTAAACCAGTTTAGAGCAGTGCTATCAAAAGAAAGAGATTTTAAGCGATGAAGGAGTAGTTGGTGATTCACCATGTCAAAAGCTTTTGACAGATCTACAAAGAAGGCTGATGAAAGAAGATTGTTGTTTCGGTTATTATTAATGGAGTCAATAAAGGTTAGTAAGGCTGTGGTGGTGCTATGGTAGGGACGAAATCCATGTTGGCAGTTTGCTAGGAGATTATTATATAGGAGGTGATTAAGTAGCTGTTTGTGGATGCATTTTTCCATTATTTTTGCTATAGGAGATAGCAGCGCAATAGGGCGGTAGTTAGAGTATTCAAAAGAATCACCCCCTTTAAAGAGTGGGATGATGTGGGAGATTTTCCAGAGTGAAGGTATAGTACCTTCTTTTATGGTTCTATTAATTAGTATAGAGATTGGGTAGGCAATAGCTTTAGCTCCTAGCTGGAGATATTCTGCTGGGATTTTGTCGGCTGAGGGTGTAGAAGGTTTAAGTTTTTGAAGTAGGTTAAGAATATAGGAGGTGGGTATGGGCTTAAGAGGAAATGGTGGTGGGGTGAAGTTCTGGTTACCTAGTAGAGCAGGGTCAGGGCTTTGTTGGTTGGCTAGATTAAGTATTGTAGAAGTAAAGAAGTTATTGAAAGCATTTGCAGTATGCAAGGGAGAGTCAGGGTGGGAGCCTAGTGGACTGGGAGTTTCCACTTTCCCGGGGGAAAGTAGTTTGTTAATAGAATTCCAGAATTTTTGTGGTTGTTGTTGGGAGGAACTCTGTAATTGGGTGTAAAAGTTTTTTTTATCTTGTATGATAGCTATTTTAGTCAAGTTTCTTTTTTGTTTGTAATTGAGGTGGTCAAGTGAGTCTTTAGTCATTCGCCATTTAGTCCTGGCTTTGTTCCTACTTATTATAAGTTGTTTAGTGTTACTTGTAAGCCATTGTGCTGTCCTGAATTTCATGCGTATAGAGCGCATGGGGGCATGATGATCAAGAATGGTAAGGAAGGTATTGTTGAAGTGGTTAACTGCGTCGTCTAATGGCAAGGTTTGCAGAGGTGACCAGTTGACTAGGCTAAGTTCGTGTTGAAACTGATGGGGGTCAAAGTGTTTTTTGCTGCGAGATAATCGGATAAGGGGTGGTTTCGCTAGGTGTGTTTTGTGCCTGATAATGTATGTTAGTGAGTGGTCACTAAGGTCATCTGGGAGGGTTCCTGTAGTGTATTTTTGTTGGGGGGTATTTGTTAGGATCCAGTCTAGTATGGTTTCTTTGTTATTGGTTTTATTTGTTCTAGTTGTTACTAATAATTACTTTTCTTAAATAATGGCATTGTATAATGCCTCTTTGCTGTCCTTCCGCAGCTGTCTGGTATCCGCAGCAGTTCTGATGTACTGCGCATGCCCACGCAGTACATCAGAGCTGTGGCCAAAAGCAACGGAGAAAGCAAGATCTCCATTGCTTTTTACTGTTTTGCTGTGTTAAATGGGTTTAACATAGCGAGACGGCTTTAAAATAAGCAACGGAGATGTCCGTTACTTATTTTAAAGCTGTCTCGCTATGTTAAACCCATTTAACATAGCGAAACAGAGTAAAAAGCAACAGAGATCTTGCTTTCTCCATTGCTTTTTTTTTAAACCAGTCTCGCTATGTTAAATATGTTTAACATAGCGAGACAGCTTTAAAATAAGCAACGGAGATCTCTGTTGCTTATTTTAAAGCTGTCTTGCTATGTTAAACCCATTTAACATAGCAAGACAGGTTTTAAAAAAAAAACAACGGAGAAAGCAAGATCTCCGTTGCTTTTTACACACTGTGTCACTATGTTAAAGGAGTTTAACATAGTGAGACAGCTTTATAAAAATCAACGGACATCTCCGTTGCTTTTTTAAAACCTGTGTCGCTATGTTAAACTCTTTTAACATAGCGAGACAGTGTTTTAAAAAAAGACTTATACTAATGGAAAAAGTCCGGGCGACCGGACCTTTTTCCATTAGTATAAGTCAATTTACAATGTGCATGCTGGCCAATCAGCATGCACGTTTTGGAATATTAATGGGGGGTCATGGTATAATCAGCAAGTTTCTTTGGTAAACAGACTGTGATAATTAGACTTTGATTCCAGCCAGCAAGACTGAGTGTTTTAAAAAGACTTCAAATCCCACAGCAAGCAAGCAAACAAGAAGCAAGAAGCAAGCAGTAAGCAGAGCTATATAATTTTTCAGTTGCCACCCAGGTTCCTAACATAACTAAAGAAGGCCTTGTGATTATCTTTAGTGTCCTGTACAATTTTTCTATCGAAGCTGGCCTTAGGTGATTTTATGAGGGACCGTAGTTTTTTGCTAGTACTGATCAGAGATGCCTTCCCTTTTAGGGATTTTGTTTTATCATGTAGTAGCTTCCTCCTTTTGTTGTATAGCTTATTTATGGCTGGGGTCCACCAGACAGGATGCCTGCCTTTGGAGGATTGGGTCTTGGTTTTATTTGTTATTGCATGATCCATGCATTCCTGTAGGTGTCCATAGAATGCGTTTATAAAGGATTCTGCAGTATGGGCTGTAGTTTCCACTGACCTGGGGGCTTTGAAGGATTTCACCTCGGTTTTGAGAAGTGTGAAATTTACTGTTGAGAAGTTTTTCACTATTTCACTAATAATACATAAAACATGGTACCACTTGATTCAGAATGTAATATAGTGGTATATGATAATACATAAAACATGGCACCACTTGATTCAGAATGTGATATAGTGATATATGATAATCATAAAACATGGTACCACTTTATTCAGAATGTCATATACCTATATATGATAATACATAAAACATGCATCACTTGATTCAGAATGTGACATACTGATATATGTTAATACATAAAACATGGCACTACTTGATTCAGAGTGTAATATAGTGATATATATATATATATATATATATATATATATATATATATATATATATATATATATATATATATATATATATATATATATATATATATATATATATATATATATATCTACACATAAAAATGACACCACTTGATTCAAAGTATGATATAGTGATATATGATAATACATAACCCATGGCACTGCTTGATTCAGAATGTGGTGTACTGATATATGATAATACATAAAACATGGCACCACTTGATTCAGAATGTGATATACTGATATATGATAATCATAAATCATGCTACCACTTGATTCAGAATGTGATATACTTATATATGATAATACATAACTTATGTATCAGTTGATTCAGAATGTGATATACTGATATATGATAATACATAAAACATGGCACCACTTGATTCAGAATGTGATGACACAAGCATCCTCCAAAAGGGCCTCATAGAAACAGACAACTGGTGCCAGAGCCATGGCCTCAAGCTAAATGCCAAAAAGTGTATAGTCATCCCCTTTGGCAAAAACAAAGTGCCCACAAATTACCACATAGGTGGTAATCCATTAAGTACAGAAGAAGTAATTAGGGACTTGGGGACCCAAGTTGACAGCAATCTCTCATTTAACAACCACGTGGCCAAAGTGGTTAGAAAAACATTTTATATAGCCCACCTAATCATGAAGGGATTCACATCTAGATCAGGGGAGGTCATTGTGCCTCTTTATTCATCCCTCATCAGGCCCATAATTGAGTACAATACCCCTTTTGGGATGTACCTTACCAGACACCAGCAGCAACTGGAAAGACCCCAAAAGTACCTCACCAAGAGGATCAAAGGGCTCAAACAGATGCCATATGATGCCCGGTTAAATAAACTCCAGCTCTATTCAGTGGCATACCGCCTGTTCAGAGGCGATCTGTGCCTGATGTATAAAGCCATGTCCAACCCAGAATTAATGGACATGCTGCACCTCAGAAAATCCAAATCCCATCGAGCTACACACTCAAGAGACTTGAACCTCAGCACTAAAATAAATAGGACATGCTGGAGGGAATATTCATAACCCAGAGGCTCCCTTCACTCTGGAATAAAATCCCAGTCCAGGTTAGGCAGAGTCCCTCATTGACTCTCTTCAAGAGGAATCTTGATGAGTGGATGGGAGATAGTAGGTTTACCCCAGGTATCATTTCTGTGTCACTGTTAGACAGAGGCACAGTATACTAACCTCGAAAAAGGACATAGCAAAATAAATTTAAAATGGGTGGCGAAAGCCAAACACATTCTGGCTAGGCTTATAAATGCCCTAGGGCAGATAGCCTAGTATGAACCTATATATGATAATACATAAAACATGGCACCATGTGATTCAGAATGTGATATAGTGATAAATGATAATACATAAAACATGTCACCATCTGATTTAGAATGTTATATACTGACTTATGATAATACATAAAATATGGCACCACTTGATTCAGAATGTGATATACTGATTTATGATAATACATAAAACATGGCACCATTTGATTCAGAATGCGATATACTGATTTATGATAATACATAAAATATGGCACCACTTGATTCAGAATGTGATATACTGATATATGATAATCATAAATCATAGTACCACATGATTCAGAATGTGATATATATGATAATACATAACATAAGCATCAGTTGATTCAGAATGTGATATACTGATATATGTTAATACATAAAACATGGCACTACATGACTCAAAATGTGATGCAGTGATATATATTAATACATAAAAATGGCACTGCTTGATTCAAAGTATGATATAGTGATATATGATAATACATAACCCATGGCACTGCTTGATTCAGAATGTGGTGTACTGATATATGATAATACATAAAACATGGCACCACTTCATTCAGAATGTGATATACTGATCTATGATAATATGTAAAACATGACAACACTTGATTCAGAATGTGATATACTGATATATGATAATACATAAAACATGGTACCACTTGATTCAGAATGTAATATACTGATATATGATAATACATAAAGCATGGTATCACTTGATTCAAAACGTGATATAGTGATATATGATAATCATAAAACATGGCACCACTTGATTCAGAATGTAATATACTGATATATGATAATACATAAAACATGGCACCACTTGATTCAGAATGTAATACAATGATATATGATAATACATAAAACATGGCACCACTTGATTCAGAATGTGATATACTTATATATGATAATACATAACTTATGCATCAGTTGATTCAGAATGTAATATACTGATATATGATAATACATAAAACATGGCACCACTTGATTCAGAATGTGATATTCTGATATTTGATAATACATAAAACATGGCACCATGTGATTCAGAATGTGATATATTGATATATGATACTACATAAAACATGGCACCACTTGATTCAGAATGTGATATAGTGATATATGATAATACATAAAACATGACACCACTTGATTCAGAATATGGTATACTGATATATGATAATACATAAAACATGACACCACTTGATTCAGAATGTGGTATACTGATATATGTAATACATAAAATATGGCACCACTTGATTCAGAATGTGGTATACTGATATATGATAATACATAAAACATGGCACCATGTGATTCGAATGTGCAATAGTGATATATGATAATGCATAAAACATGGTACCACTTGATTCAGAATGTGATATACTGATATATGATAATACATAAAGCATGGTATCACTTGAGTCAGAATGTAATATTGTGATATATGATAATACATAAAACATGGCATCACTTGATTCAAAATGTGATATAATGATATATGACAATACAGAAAACATGGCACCACTTGATTCAGAATGTGATATACTGATATATGATAATCATAAAACATGGCACCACTTGATTCAGAATGTGATATACTGATATATGATAATCATAAAACATGGCACCACTTGATTCAGAATGTGATATACTGATATATGATAATACATAAAACATGGCACCACTTGATTCAGAATGTGATATACTGATATATGATAATACATAAAACATGGCACCACTTGATTCAGAATGTGATATACTGATATATGATAATACATAAAATATGGCACCACTTGATTCAGAATGTGATATACTGATATATGATAATACATAAAACATGGCACCACTTGATTCAGAATGTGATATACTGATATATGATAATACATAAAACATGGCACCACTTGATTCAGAATGTGATATAATGATATATGATAATACATAAAACATGGCAACACTTGATTCCAAATGTGACATACTGATATATGATAATACATAAAATATGGCACCACTTGATTCATAATGTGATATACTGATATATGATAATACATAAAACATGGCACCACTTTATTCAGAATGTGATATTCTGCTATTTGATAATACATAAAACATGCCACCACTTGATTCAGAATGTGATATACTGATATATGATAATACATAAAACATGGCACCACTTAATTCAGAATGTGATATACTGATATATGATAATACATAAAACATGGCACCCCTTGATTCAGAATGTGATATACTGATATATGATAATACATAAAACATGGCACCACTTGATTCAGAATGTGATATACTGATATATGATAATACATAAAACATGGCATCACTTGATTCAGAATGTGATATACTGATAATGATAATACATAAAACATGGCTTCACTTTATTCAGAATGTGATAAATTGATATATGATAATACAGAAAACATGGCACCACTTGATTCAGAATGTGATAAACTGATATATGATAATACAGAAAACATGGCACCACTTGATTCAGAATGTGATATACTGATATATGATAATACATAAAACATGGTACCACTTGATTCAGAATGTGATATACTGATATATGATAATACATAAAACATGGCACCACTTGATTCAAAATGTGATATATTGATATATGATAATACATAAAACATGGCACCACTTGATTCAGAATGTGATATACTGATATATGATAATACATAAAACATGGCACCACTTGATTCAGAATGTGATATACTGATATATGATAATACATAAACCATGGCACCACTAGATTAAAAAGGTGATATACTGATATATGATAATACATAAAACATGGCACCACTTGATTCAGAATGTGATATAGTGATATATGATAATACATAAAACATGGCACCACTTGATTCAGAATGTCATATACTGATATATGATAATAAATAAAACATGGTACCACTTGATTCAGAATGTGATATACTGCTATAAGATAATACATAAAACATGGCACCACTTGATTCAGAATGTGATATACTGATATATGATAATACATAAAACATGGCACCACTTGATTCAGAATGTGGTATACTGATATATGATAATACATAAAACATGGCACCACTTGATTCAGAATGTGATATACTAATATATGATAATACATAAAACATGGCACCACTTGATTCAGAATGTGATATACTGATATATGATAATACATAAAACATGGCACCACTTGATTCATAATGTGATATACTGATATATGATAATACATAAAACATGGCACCACTTGATTCAGAATGTGATATACTGATATATGATAATACATAAAACATGGCACCACTTGATTCAGAATGTGATATACTGATATATGATAATACATAAAACATGGCACCACTTAATTCAGAATGTGATATACTGATATATGATAATACATAAAACATGGCATCACTTGATTCAGAATGTGATATACTGATAATGATAATACATAAAACATGGCACCACTTGATTCAAAATGTGATATACTAATATATGATAATACAAAAAAGATGGCACCACTTGATTCAGAATGTGATATACTAATATATGATAATACATAAAACATGGCACCACTTGATTCAGAATGTGATATACTGATATATGACAATATGTAAAACATGGCACCACTTGATTCAGAATGTGATATACTGATATATGATAATACATAAAACATGGCACCTCTTAATTCAGAATGTGATATACTGATATATGATAATATGTAAAACATTGCACCACTTGATTCAGAATGTGATATACTGATATATGATAATACATAAAACATGGCACCACTTGATTCAGAATGTGATATACTGATATATGATAATACATAAAACATGGCACCTCTTGATTCAGAATGTGATATACTGATATAAGATAATACATAAAACATGGCACCACTTGATTCAGAATGTGATATACTGATATATGATAATACAAAAAACATGGCACCACTTGATTCAGAATGTGATATACTGATATATGATAATACATAAAACATGGCACCACTTGATTCAGAATGTGATATACTGATATATGATAATACATAAAACATGGCACCACTTGATTCAGAATGTGATATACTGATACGTGATAATACAAAAAAGATGGCACCACTTGATTCAGAATGTGATATGCTGATATATGATAATACATAGAACATGGCACCATTTGATTCAGAATGTGATATACTGATATATGATAATACATAAAACATGGCACCACTTGATTCAGAATGTGATATACTGATATATGATAATACATAAAACATGGCAATGCTTGATTCAGAATGTGATATACTGATATATGATAATCATAAAACATGGTGCCACTTGATTTAGAATGTGTTATACTGATATATGATAATATGTAAAACATGGCACCACTTGATTCATAATGTGATATACTGATACATAATAATACATAAAACATGGCACCACTTGATTCAGAATGTGATATACTGATATATGATAATACATAAAAATGGCACCTCTTGATTCAGAATGTGATATACTGATATAAGATAATACATAAAACATGGCACTGCTTGATTCAGAATGTGATATACTGATATAAGATAATACATAAAGCATGGCACCACTTGATTCAGAATGTGATATACTGATATATGATAATACATAAAACATGGCACCACTTGATTCAGAATGTGATATACTGATAATGATAATACAAAAAACATGGCACCACTTGATTCAGAATGTGATATGCTGATATAAGATAATACATAAAACATGGCACCACTTGATTCAAAATGTGATATACTGATATATGATAATACAAAAAAGATGGCACCACTTGATTCAGAATTTGATATAATGATATATGATAATACATAAAACATGGCACCACTTGATTCAGAATGTGATATAGTGATATATGATAATACATAAAACATGGCACCACTTGATTCATAATGTGATAAACTGATATATGATAATACATAAAACATGGCACCACTTGATTCAGAATGTGATATACTGATATATGATAATACATAAAACATGGCACCACTTGATTCAGAATGTGATATACTGATATATGATAATACATAAAACATGGCACCACTTGATTCAGAATGTGATATAGTGATATATGATAATACATAAAACATGGCACCACTTGATTCAGAATGTGATATACTGATATATAATAACACATAAAACATGGTACCACTTGATTCAGAATGTGATATACTGATATATGATACTACATAAAACATGGCACCACTTGATTCAGAATGTGATATACTGATATACGCTAATACAGAAAACATGACATCACTTGATTCAGAATATGATATACTGATATATGATAATACATAAAACATGGCACCATTTGATTCAGAATGTGATATACTGATATATGATAATATGTAAAACATGGCAGCACTTGATTCAGAATGTGATATACTGATATATGATAATACATAAAACATGGCACCACTTGATTCAGAATGTGATATACTGATATATGATAATACATAAAACATGGCACCATTTGATTCAGAATGTGATATACTGATATAAGATAATAAATAAAACATGGCACCACTTGATTCAGAATGTGATATACTGATATATAATATAACATAAAACATGTCACCACTTGATTCAGAATGTGATATACTGATACAAGATAATACATAAAACATGGCACCACTTGATTCAGAATGTGATATACTGATATTTGATAATACATAAAACATGGTGCCACTTGATTCAGTATGTGATATACTGATATATGATAATACATAAAACATTGGACCACTTGCTTTAGAATGTGATATACTGATATACAATAATACATAAAACATGGCACCACTTGATTCAGAATGTGATATACTGATATATGATAATACATAAAACATGGCACCACTTGATTCAGAATGTGATATACTGATATATAATAATACATAAAACATGGCACCACTTGATTCAGAATGTGATATACTGATATATGATAATACATAAAACATGGCACCACTTGATTCAGAATGTGATATATGATAATACATAAAAGATGGCAACACTTGATTCAGAATGTCATATACTGATATATAATAAGACATAAAACATGGCACCACTTGATTCAGAATGTGATATACTGATATATGATAATACATAAAACATGGCACCACTTGATTCAGAATGTGATATACTGATATATGATAATACATAAAACATGGCACCACTTGATTCAGAATGTGATATACTGATATATGATAATACATAAAACATGGCACCACTTGATTCAGAATGTGATATACTGATATATGATAATACATAAAACATGGCATGACTTGATTCATAATGTGATATACTGATATATGATAATACAAAAAACATGGCACCACGTGATTCAGAATGTGATATAGTGATATATGTTAATACATAAAACATGGCACCACTTGATTCAGAATGTGATATAGCAATATATAATACATAAAACATGGCACCACTTGATTCAGAATGTGATATAGTGATATATGATAATACATAAAACATGGCACCACTTGATTCAGAATGTGATATACTGATATATGATAATACATAAAACATGGCACCACTTGATTCAGAATGTGATATACTGATATATGATAATGCATAAAACATGGCACCACTTGATTCAGAATGTGATATACTGATATATAATACATAAAACATGGCACCACTTGATTCAGAATGTGATATACTGATATATGATAATACATAAAACATGGCACCACTTGATTCAGAATGTGATATACTGATATATGATAATACATAAAACATGGCACCACTTGATTCAGAATGTGATATACTGATATATAATAATACATAAAACATGGCACCACTTGATTCAGAATGTGATATACTGATATATGATAATACATAAAACACGGCACCACTTGATTCAGAATGTGATATACTGATATATGATAATACATAAAACATGGCACCTCTTAATTCAGAATGTGATATACTGATATATGATAATACAGAAAACATGGCACCACTTGATTCATAATGGGATATACTGATATATGATAATAAATAAAACATGGTACCACTTGATTCAGAATGTGATATACTGATATATGATAAAACATAAAGCATAGCACCACTTGATTCAGAATGTGATATACTGATATATGATAATACATAAAACATGGCACCACTTGATTCAGAATGTGATATACTGATATATGATAATACAAAACAAATATGGCACCACTTGATTCAGAATGTGATATACTGATATATGATAATACATAAAACATGACACCACTTGATTCAGAATGTGATATACTGATATATGATAATACATAAAACATGGCACCACTTGATTCAGAATGTGATATACTTATATATGGCAATACATAAAATATGGCACCACTTGATTCAGAATGTGATATACTGATATAAGATAATACATAAAACATGGCACCACTTGATTCAGAATGTGATACTGATATATGATAATACATAAAACATGGCACCACTTGATTCAGAATGTGATATACTGATATATGATAATACATAAAACATGGCACCACTTGATTCAGAATGTGATATACTGATATATGATAATACATAAAACATGGCACCACTTGATTCAGAATGTGATATACTGATATATGATAAAATGTAAAACATGGCACCACTTGATTCAGAATGTGATATGCTGATATATGATAATACATAAAACATGGCACCACTTGATTCAGAATGTGATATAATGATATATGATAATACATAAAACATGGCACCACTTGATTCAGAATGTGATATACTGATGTATGTAATACATAAAACATGGCACCACTTGATTCAGAATGTGATATACTGATATATGATAATACATAAAACATGGCACCACTTGATTCAGAATGTGATATACTGATATATGATAATACATAAAACATGGCACCACTTGATGCAGAATGTGGTATACTGATATATGTAATACATAAAACATGACACCACTTGATTCAGAATGTGATAAACTGATATATGATAATACAGAAAACATGGCACCACTTGATTCAGAATGTGATATACTGATATATGATAATACAGAAAACATGGTACCACTTGATTCAGAATGTGTTATACTGATATATGATAATACATAAACCATGGCACCACTAGATTAAAAAGGTGATATATTGATATATGATACTACATAAAACATGGCACCACTTGATTCAGAATGAGATATAGTGATATAAGATAATACATAAAACATGAAACCACTTGATTCAGAATGTCATATACTGATATATATTATAATACATAAAACATGGCACCACTTGATTCAGAATGTGATATACTGATATATGATAATACATAAAACATGGCACCACTTGATTCAGAATGTGATATACTGATATATGATAATACATAAAACATGGCACCACTTGATTCAGAATGTGATATACTGATATATGATAATACATAAAACAAGGCATCACTTGATTCAGAATGTGATATACTGATAATGATAATACAAAAAACATGGCACCACTTGATTCAGAATGTGATATACTGATATATTATAATACATAAAACATGGCACCACTTGATTCAGAATGTGATATACTGATATATGATAATATGTAAAACATGGCACCACTTGATTCAGAATGTGATATACTGATATAAGATAATACATAAAACATGGCATCCCTTGATTCAGAATGTGATATACTGATATATGATAATACAAAAAACATGGCACCACTTGAGTCATAATGTGATATACTGATATATGATAATACATAAAACATGGCACCACTTGATTCAGAATGTGATATACTGATATATGATAATACATAAAACATGGCACCACTTGATTCAGAATGTGATATACTGATAATGATAATACAAAAACATGGCACCACTTGATTCAGAATGTGATATACTGATACATAATAATACATAAAACATGGCACCACTTGATTCAGAATGTGATATACTGATTTATGATAATATGTAACACATGGCACCAGTTGATTCAGAATGTGAAATACTGATATAAGATAATACATAAAACATGGCACCACTTGATTCAGAATGTGATATTCTGATATTTGATAATACATAAAACATGCCACAACTTGATTCAGAATGTGATATACTGATATAAGATAATACATAAAACATGGCACCACTTGATTCAGAATGTGATATACTGATATATAATAATACATAAAACATGGCACCACTTGATTCAGAATGTGATATACTGATATATGATAATACATAAAACATGGCACCACTTGATTAAGAATGTGATATACTGACATATGATAATACATAAACATGGCACTGCTTGATTCATAATGTAAAATTCTGATATATAATGCAACATAAAGCATGGCACCACATGATTCAGAATTTGATATAATGATATATGATATTACATAAAACATGGCACCACTTGATTCAGAATGTGATATACTGATATATGATAATACATAAAACATGGCACCACTTGATTCAGAATGTGATATACTGATATATGATAATACATAAAACATGCCACCACTTGATTCAGAATGTGGTATACTGATATATGATAATGCATAAAACATGGCACCACTTGATTCAGAATGTGATATACTGATATATGATAATACATAAAACATGGCACCACTTGATTCAGAATGTGATATACTGATATATGATACTACATAAAACATGGCACCATTTGATTCAGAATGTGATATACTGATATATGATAATACAT
Organism: Protopterus annectens; assembly: GCF_019279795.1. NCBI lineage: Eukaryota > Metazoa > Chordata > Ceratodontiformes > Protopteridae > Protopterus > Protopterus annectens. Next base: position 1,840,823,769 of record NC_056732.1, on the reverse strand, counting down.
AAAACATGGCACCACTTGATTCAGAATGTGATATACTGATATATGATAATACATAAAACATGGCACCACTTGATTCAGAATGTGATATACTGATATATGATAATAGATAAAACATGGCACTCGATTCAGAATGTGATATACTGATATATATGATAAAATGTAAGACATGGCACCACTTGATTCAGAATGTGATATACTGATATATGATATTACATAAAACATGGGACCTCTTGATTCAGAATGTGATATAGTGATATATGATAATACATAAAACATGGCACCACTTGATTCAGAATGTGATATACTGATATAAGATAATACATAAAACATGGCACCACTTGATTCAGAATGTGATATACTGATATATGATAATACATAAAACATGGCACCACTTGATTCAGAATGTGATATACTGATATATGATAATACATAAAACATGGCACCACTTGATTCAGAATGTGATATACTTATATATGGTAATACATAAAATATGGCACCACTTGATTCAGAATGCAATATACTGATATATGTTAATACATAAAACATGGCACCACTTGATTCAGAATGTGATATACTGATATATGATAATACATAAAACATGGCACCACTTGATTCAGAATGTGATATACTGATATATGATAATACATAAAACATGGCACCACTTGATTCAGAATGTGATATACTGATATATGATAATACATAAAACATGGCACCACTTGATTCAGAATGTGATATACTGATATATGATAATACATAAAACATGGCACCACTTGATACAGAATGTGGTATACTGATATATGATAATACATAAAACATGGCACCACTTGATTCATAATGTGATATACTGATATATGATAATACATAAAACATGGCACCACTTGATTCAGAATGTGATATAGTGATATATGATAATACATAAAACATGGCACCACGTAATACAGAAGGTGATATACTGATATATGATAATACATAAAACATGGCACCACTTGATTCAGAATGTGATATACTGATATATGATAATACATAAAATATGGCACCACTTGATTCAGAATGTGATATACTGATATATGATAATACATAAAACATGGCACCACTTGATTCAGAATGTGATATACTGATATATGATAATACATAAAACATGGCACCCCTTGATTCAGAATGTGATATACTGATATATGATAATACATAAAACATGGCACCACTTGATTCAGAATGTGATATACTGATATATGATAATACATAAAACATGGCACCACTTGATTCAGAATGTGATATACTGATATAAGATAATACATAAAACATGGCACCACTTGATTCAGAATGTGATATACTGATATATGATAATACATAAAACATGGCACCACTTGATTCAGAATGTGATATACTGATATATGATAATACATAAAACATGGCACCACTTGATTCAGAATGTGATATACTGATATATGATAAAACATAAAACATGGCACCACTTGATTCAGAATGTGATATACTGATATATGATAATACATAAAACATGGCACCACTTGATTCAGAATGTGATATACTGATATATGATAATACATAAAACATAGCACCACTTGATTCAAAATGTCATATACTGATATATTATAATACATAAAACATGGCATCACTTGATACAGAATGTGGTATACTGATATTTTATAATACATAAAACATGGCACCACTTGATTCAAAATGTGATATACTGATATATGATAATACTTAAAACATGGCACCACTTGATTCAGAATGTGATATACTGATATATGATAATACATAAAACATGGCACCACTTGATTCAGAATGTGATATACTGATATATGATAATACATAAAACATGGCACCACTTGATTCAGAATGTGATATACTGATATATGATAATACATAAAACATGGCACCACTTGATTCAGAATGTGATATACTGATATATGATAATACATAAAACATGGCACCACTTGATTCAGAATGTGATATAGTGATATATGATAATACATAAAACATTGTACCACTTGATTCAGAATGTGATATACTGATATATGATAATACATAAAACATAGCATCACTTGATTCAGAATGTGATATAGTGATATATGATAATACATAAAACATGGCACCACTTGATTCAGAATGTGATATTCCGATATATGATAATACATAAAACATGGCACCACTTGATTCAGAATGTGATATATTGATATATGATAATACATAAAACATGGCACCACTTGATTCAGAATGTGATATACTGATATATGATAATACATAAAACATGGCACCACTTGATTCAGAATGTGATATAGTAATATATGATAATACTTAAAACATGGCACTGCTTGATTCAGATTGTGGTATACTGATATATGATAATACATAAAACATGGCACCACTTGATTCAGAATGTGATATACTGATATATGATAATACATAAAACATGGCACCACTTGATTCAGAATGTGATATACTGATATATGATAATACATAAAACATGGCACCACTTGATTCAGAATGTGATATACTGATATATGATAATACATAAAACATGACACCACTTGATTCAGAATGTGATATACTGATATATGATAATACATAAAACATGGCACCACTTGATTCAGAATGTGATAAACTGATATATGATAATACATAAAACATGGCACCAGTTGATTCAGAATGTGATATACTGATATATGATAATACATAAAATATGGCACCATGTGATACAGAATGTGATATACTGATATATGATAATACATAAAACATGGCACCACTTGATTCAGAATGTGATATAGTGATATATGATACTACATAAAACATGGCACCACTTGATTCAAAATGTGATATACTGATATAAGATAACACATAAACATGGCACCACTTGATTCAGAATATGATATAAATGATATATGTAAGGGGTAACATTAAAACATGGCACCACTTGATTCAGAATGTGATATACTGATATATGATAATCATACATAAACATGGCACCATGCTTGATTCAGAATGTGATATATCGATATATGATAATAAA
>NC_056732.1:1840792007-1840820238 GCF_019279795.1 Protopterus annectens | reverse complement strand
CAATAAAAAAACTTTGGGACCTCTTGATTCAAAATGTGATATAGAGATATATAATACACAAAAAATGGCACCACGTGATTCAGAATGTGATATAGTGATATATGATATTACATAAAACATGGCTCTGCTTGATTCTGAATGAGATATACCGATATATGATAATACATAAAACATGACACCACTTGATTCAGAATGAGATATAGCGATATATAATACATAAAACATGGCACTACTTTTTTCAGAGTGTGAATCAAGTTTTGCCATGTATTATGTATTATCATATATCGGTATGTTACATTCTGAATCAAGTAGTGCTCTCTCAACCCAAGACTGGCACAGTCAGTCAGGAGGAAAAGGTAACCACCCACACCACAAATCCAGTCTCACACAGACCTATTGCATCTGCATACCCAACACATAAACACACAAAAACATACTCGGAGGCTATAAATAAAAATCTGCCTAAACAGCAAAGACCTCCTATGCAGATATCCAAGCAACAGCCACCCCTCAACAATACCCATGAATCACATATCTCACAAAATCAGTGTGCCTCACAACCACAGCCCTTAAGACCAAACAACACACCAAATACACTTGTTATAGGGGACTCTATTGTTCAGCACACTGACGTCCCACTCTCCAGACTAAACAAGGAGAAGGTCACTATAAGCTGCCTATCGGGTGCCAGGATCTGCCACATAATGCAAGCACTCAGGTCACTCCAAAGCAAGTACAAGTATGACTCCGTCATTGTCCATGCTGGTGTGAATGACCTGAGACGTACCTGCATGGACTACATGAAAAGAGACATAGAGGAGCTCTCTGACCATGTAGCCCAGGCTGGTATGACCCTGGCCATGAGTAGCATCTTACCCTCCCCAAGAATGATGCCACAGTATAAAGACAAAATGATCAGTTTCAACAATTGGCTAAAGTATTGGTGTCATTCAAAGGGGATTCAATGTCTGTCAGCCTGGGATGACATGCTCGAAAAGCCACGTTGCTTCACCAGGGACGGCTTGCACCTGTCACCCTTAGGCTTTCGTATACTGGCCAAGGCTCTTGCCACCCCCATAGTGCCTTTTTTAGGCAAGGCTCAAAGGACAAACCCACCTCCATAGACAACCTAAGGATAAAAAAATTAAAGGTAATACTACTCAATGCCAGAAGTCTAAACATCAAGATACACGCACTCAAGGCTCTCCACAGTATGGAGAAAATTGATGTCTGTGCAGTAACAGAAACCTGGTTCAAGGCTCCTGAGAGCACGCTAGCACTACCAGGTTATAACTCATACCATGCGTTTTGGCCCCGAAACTCGGACCGAAGCACAAAAGGAGGTGGAGTATCTATATTCATCAAAGATACCTACACCTCCAGGTTAGTGGCACTGCACGAAGCATCGGAAACCATCCCTGTGCAACTAACAGTGGGCAAAACTGCCTTTCAGTTTGTAGCCTGCTACAGAACACCCTCTCTATTACAGGAACCCACTTGGCATGCCTGAGAACACTGGAGAATATGAAGGTCTCTCCAAACATTATATTATTGGGTGACTTCAACTACCTAAATATTGACTGGGAAAACTACTCAAGCCCAAACACCCTTGCCCAATGGTTGCTTGAATTTATAAACTCTAACACAATGGAACAACTGGTCACCACTCCCACAAGAGAGAACAACATATTGGACCTGGTCATCATCAACATGGGGACTCTATGTTCCACACCAGAGGTAAACCCCTCAATGGTAAGATCAGATCATAAAAAAAATTCCCTTGACGTCCATATCCCATCCCCACCCCCAGCCAAGGAAATCACTGTAAAGAATTTCTCAAAAGCCAAATTTGCACTTCTCAAGACTGAGGTGGAATCATTCAAAGCCCCTGGGCCAGAGGATAATACAGCCCAATCCGCAGAATCCTTTACAAATGCATTCTATGAGCACCTGCAGGAATGCATGGATCATGCTATCCCAAATAAAACCAAGACTCACTCCTCCAAAAACAGGAGACTGGTCTGGTGGACCCCGGCCATAAATAAGCTATACAACAGAAGGAGGAAGCTACTACATGACAGAGCAAAATCCCAAAAAGGGAAGGCATCTCTGATCAGTATTAGCAAGAAACTTCGATCCCTCATAAAATCATCAAAGGCCAGTTTCGAAAGAAAAATTGCCCTAGACACTAAAGATAATCACAAGGCCTTCTTTAGTTATGTCAGGAACATGGGCAGAAACTCCCAGATATGCTCAGAATTGTTGCATAATGGTACAAAATATACCAAACCTACAGACATAGCCAACATCCTGGCAGACAGATTCAGTGCAAACTTCTCCCCCCCTTCCCCCCCAAAGGAGCAAATGCCTATCCCAACTGAATGTAACCTCCCTGACATCACAGATGCCCAGGTGAAAGCTGCCCTCTCCAAAGCAAAAAACACAGCATCTATGGGACCGGACGGTGTCCCAGACTGTGTCTTACACGAGCTCCAAGAAGAACTGAGCCCTTACATTAAGTCACTGTTCAAACTTAGCCTTACTACAGGATATGTACCCAAAGAATGGTGTACAGCTACAGCGGTCCCACTCCACAAAGGTGGTGCCACAACGGACCCCAGAAACTATTGCCCCATAAGCCTGACTAGTCTGGGCTGTAAAGCTATGGAGTGTATTATCATGGAACTCATAAACAAAGACATTGGGAGCCTCCAGACACTGGACCCTACACAATTTGGCTTTGTTAAGGGCAGATCTTGCCTTTTAAACCTAGTTGATTTCATTGAAACTGTTACCAAAGCCATAGATGAGGGCAAGGTAGTCCACACAGCCTACCTTGACCTTGCAAAAGCCTTCGACACAATACCCCACTGAGGCATCATAAATAAGCTTACCAGCTTAAATATCAACCCCTATATCACAAGATGGGTTGCAAACTGGCTCAGAGATAGAACCCACATGGTCAGAATCTCAGGTGCCATTTCCAAATCCAAACCAGTTACAAGTGGCATCCAACAGGGTTCAGTTCTGGGACCTCTCTTGTTCAGTATATACTTCTCTGAGGTTCAGGCTAATACAGATGACTGCAAACTGGGGGCCATAATCGAATCTCCAGCTGACACAAGCATCCTCCAAAAGGTTCTCACAGAGATGGATGCTTGGTGCCAGAGCCATGGCCTCAAGCTAAATGCTAAAAAGTGCATAGTCATCCCCTTTGGGAAAAACAAGGTGCCCACAAATTACCACATAGGTGGTAATCCATTAAGTACGGAAGAAGTAATTAGAGATTTGGGGACCAACGTAGATAGTAATCTCTCATTTGATAATCACGTTGCCAAAGTGGTTAGAAAGGCCTTCTGTATAGCCCACCTTATCATGAAAGGGTTTGCATCTAGATCAAGAGAGGTCATTTTGCCCCTCTACTCATCACTCATCAGGCCCATAATTGAATACAATGCCCCTTTTGGGATGTACCTTACCCAACACCTGCAGCAACTGAAGAGACCCCAAAAGTACCTCACCAAGAGGATCATGGGCTACAAACAGATGTCTTATGCAGCTCGACTAAAGAAACTCCAGCTCTACTCAGTTGCTTACCGCCTACTCAGAGGCAATCTATCCCTGACGTACAAAGCCATGTCAAACCCAGAATTAATGGACATGCTCCACCTCAAAAAATCCAAGTCCCTTAGAGCTACACACTCCAGGGACCTAAACCTCAGCACAAAAATAAATAGGACATGCTGGAGGGACAGACTCATTTCCCAGAGGCTCCCCTCACTCTGGAATAGAATCCCAATTCATGTTAGACATAGCCCCTCGCTGACCCTCTTCAAGCGAAATTTGGACACGTGGATGGGAAATTGCAGATTCACCCCTGGGATCTCCCCTGTGTCCCTGCTAGACAGAGGCACAGTAAACTAATCTTAAAAGGGTACCTTCTGTGATCTACTTTACAGAGGCACAGTAGGCTAATCTAATAGGGAGGCGGAAGCCAAATACACTCTGCCTAGGCTTATAAATGCCATTAGGGCAGATAGCCTAGTATCTACCTATGAACCTATGTACCTATGATATACTGATATATGATGCAACATAAAGCATGGCACCACTTGATTCAGAATGTAATATACTGATATATGATAGTACATAAAACATATCACCATATGATGCAGAATGTGATATACTGATATATGATACTACATAAAACATGGCACCATTTGATTCAGAATGTGATATAATGATATGTGATACTACATAATACATGGCACTATTTGATTCAGAATGTGATATAGTGATATATGATACTGCATAAAACATGGCACCACTTATTCAGCATGTGATATAGTGATATATAATACATAAAACATGTCACCACTTCTTTCAGAATGTAATATACTGATATATGATAATACATAAAACATGGTACTACTTCATTCAGAATGTGATATTGTGATAAATGATAATACACAAAACATAGCATCACTTTATTCAGAATGTTATACACTGATATATGATAATACATAAAACATGGCACCTCTTGATTCAGAATGTGATTTACTGATAAAAGATAATAGATAAATCATGAAACCACTTCATTCAGAATGTGATGTACTGATATATGATACTGCATGAAACCTGGCAGCACTTGATTCAGAATGTGATATACTGATATATGATAAAACATAAAACATGGCACCACTTGATTCAGAATGTCATATAGTGATATATGATAATACATAAAACATGGCACCATGTGATTCGAATGTGATATAGTAATATATGATAATATATAAAACATGGTACTACTTGATTCAGAATGTAATATAACGATATATGATAATACATAATACATGGCAAAACTTGATTCAGAATGTGATATAGTGATGTATGATAATACATAAAACATTGCACAACTTGATTCAGAATGTGATATACTGATATATAATAATACATAAACCATGGTATCACTTGATTCAGAATGTGATATTGTGATATATAATAATACATAAAACAGGATTTCCTGTGGAGTTCAGTGTCAAAGCCATCTGTATTCTTGATGATCTTAACGTCCAGGAAATCAATATGATTCATGGAGTGAGAGCAATTGCTAGGGTTTCCAGGCTAACATCAAAACAAACAACCTATCACAAACAGAAAATGAGTTTAGCTAGTGATTTTGTATCCAGGGGCTATGACAAAAGACTAGTGAATGAGGTTATTTCTGAAGGTGATTCTAACAGAAATAAACAAGGAGCCCCGTTGATCAACAGACCCCACACTCATTCGATTCAACCCAAGACTAGGAACACATCAACTATCAACAGGATCATTATACCATACACTAATAGAAACAGTTATGTTATAGACATCCTAAACAGACACTGGAACATTCTTATGTTAGATGAGAAAATTGGTTCTATGATTGATACTAGACCTAGAGTAGCATATAGGAACATGCTCTCACTCAATTCAGAATGTGCTTACTGTTATGACAAGACACCATGGCACCCAGATACAGAAGAGTCATAAACTGGTACCTTGATGTCATACATGTAACCACCTGATGCAGATATATGATAATACCAATAGCTTTACACACATACCTGAAACAAAAAGGACATACTTGATTCAAACATTATGATAGTTGATAAATCCATAAAACAGTGTATCTAGCAGTTTGTCAGAATGTCGGATGGTCTGATGTGGGATAATAAAGAAAACATGGCACCACTTGATTCAGAATGTGATATACTGATATATGATAACAAAGGGAATACCTTGAATGCATTGGCCAAACATGTATGATAATGACACTCACAAGTTCAAGTTCTTAGTTCTTGAAATGATATCTGTAGATTGTGGTATACTAGGTAATATGAAGAACAAAAGATGGCATCACTTGATTCAGAATGTGAAGGTAAATGGATTTTAAAATACAAATGGCACCACATGATTCAGAATGGGATATATGATATATGATATTACTATAAGCACCTTTTGCTTCTAGACCCTTGAATCATTAAGCATTAAGATATTTAATTCATAATAAATGCAGTTGATTTCTTTTTATCTGCAAGAATTTTACATTTTACATTTATTTTAGATTTATTTAAGATGTATTTTTATGTTATTTTATATCTTATATGTTTGTCTCTTTAAGAGCATTATGATGTCACCACGAACAAGATGTTTAAAAAGGGGGCACTTATTAACTGCTTTTTATGTCTGATGAAGCGTTATATGACAACGCGAAAGCGCTTACACATTGCTGCAGTTTGTTTATTCGTTTGTTTTCTATATTAAACGTGAGTTTTGTTCCAAAGGAAGACCTCATTGGATTTTATTGAAGCTGATGCTACAGTCTATGGTGCACTCATTTGTTCCTGTCAGTTACATTTTGTTTAATTTGAGTGCTTCACTTGGTGGTGCTGCTTTTTTTCTCCACACCACAAATCCAGTCTCACACAGACCTATTGCATCTGCATACCCAACACATAAACACACAAAAACATACTCGGAGGCTATAAATAAAAATCTGCCTAAACAGCAAAGACCTCCTATGCAGATATCCAAGCAACAGCCACCCCTCAACAATACCCATGAATCACATATCTCACAAAATCAGTGTGCCTCACAACCACAGCCCTTAAGACCAAACAACACACCAAATACACTTGTTATAGGGGACTCTATTGTTCAGCACACTGACGTCCCACTCTCCAGACTAAACAAGGAGAAGGTCACTATAAGCTGCCTATCGGGTGCCAGGATCCGCCACATAATGCAAGCACTCAGGTCACTCCAAAGCAAGTACAAGTATGACTCCGTCATTGTCCATGCTGGTGTGAATGACCTGAGACGTACCTGCATGGACTACATGAAAAGAGACATAGAGGAGCTCTCTGACCATGTAGCCCAGGCTGGTATGACCCTGGCCATGAGTAGCATCTTACCCTCCCCAAGAATGATGCCACAGTATAAAGACAAAATGATCAGTTTCAACAATTGGCTAAAGTATTGGTGTCATTCAAAGGGGATCCAGTGTCTGTCAGCCTGGGATGACATGCTCAACAAGCCACGTTGCTTCGCCAGGGATGGCTTGCACCTGTCACCCTTAGGCTTTCATATACTGGCCAAGGCTCATGCCACCCCCATAGTGCCTTTTTTAGGCAAGGCTCAAAGGACAAACCCACCTCCATAGACAACCTAAGGATAAAAAATCTAAAGGTAATGCTACTCAATGCCAGAAGTCTAAACCTCAAGATACATGCACTCCAGGCTTTCCTCAGTATGGAGAAAATCGATGCCTGTGCAGTAACAGAAACCTGGTTCAAGGCTCCTGAGAGCACCCCAGCACTACCAGGTTATAACTCATACCATGCGTTTTGGCCCCAAAACTCGGACCGAAGCACAAAAGGAGGTGGAGTATCTATGTTCATCAAAGATACCTACACCTCCAGGTTAGTGGCACTGCACGAAGCATCGGAAACCATCCCTGTGCAACTAACAGCGGGCAAAACTGCCTTTCAGTTTGTAGCCTGCTACAGAACACTGTCCCTATTACAGAAACCCCACTTGGCATGCCTGAGAACACTGGAGAATATGAAGGTCTCTCCAAGCATTATGTTATTGGGTGACATCAACTACCTAAATATTGACTGGGAAAACTACTCAAGCCCAAACACCCTTGCCCAACGGTTGCTTGAATTTATAAACTCTAACATAATGGAACAACTGGTCACCACTCCACAAGAGGGAACAACATATTGGACCTGGTCATCATCAACATGGGGACTCTATGTTCCACACCAGAGGTAAACCCCTCATTGGTAAGATCAGATCATAAACAAATTTCCCTGGACATCCGTATCCCATCCCCACCCCCAGCCAAGGAAATCACTGTAAAGAATTTCTCAAAAGCCAACTTTTCACTTCTCAAGACTGAGTTGGAATCATTCAAAGCCTTTGGGCCAGAGGATAATACAGCCCAATCTGCAGAATCCTTTACAAATGCATTCTATGAACACCTGCAGGAATGCATGGATCGTGCTATCCCAAATAAAACCAAGACTCACTCCTCCAAAAACAGGAGACCGGTCTGGTGGACCCCAGCCATAAATAAGCTATACAACAGAAGGAGGAAGCTACTACATGACAGAGCAAAATCCCAAAAAGGGAAGGCATCTCTGATCAGTATTAGCAAGAAACTTTGATCCCTCATAAAATCATCAAAGGCCAGTTTCGAAAGAAAAATTGCCCTAGACACTAAAGATAATCACAAGGCCTTTTTTAGTTATGTCAGGAACATGGACGGAAACTCCCAGATATGCTCTGAATTGTTGCATAACGATACAAAATATACTGAACCTACAGACATAGCCAACATCCTGGCAGAAAGATTCAGTGAAAACTCACCCCCCCCAAAGGAGCAAATGCCTATCCCAACTGAATGTAACCTCCCTGACATCACAGATGCCCAGGTGAAAGCTGCTCTTTCCAAAGCAAAAAACACAGCATCTATGGGACCGGACGGTGTCCCAGGCTGTGTCTTACATGAGTTCCAAGAAGAACTGAGCCCTTACATTAAGTCACTGTTCAAACTTAGCCTTACTACAGGATATGTACCCAAAGAATGGTGTACAGCTACAGTGGTCCCACTCCACAAAGGTGGTGCCACAACGGACCCTGGAAACTATCACCCCATAAGCCTGACTAGTCTGGTCTGTAAAGCTATGGAGCGTTTTATCATGGAACTCATAAACAAAGACATTGGGAGCCTCCAGACACTGGACCCTACCCAATTCAGCTTTGTTACGGGCAGATCTTGCCTCTTAAACCTAGTTGATTTCTTTGAAACAGTTACCAAAGCCATAGATGAGGGCAAGGTAGTCCACACAGCCTACCTGGACCTTGCAAAAGCCTTCGACACAATACCCCACTGAGGCATCATAAATAAGCTTACCAGCTTAAATATCATCCCCTATATCACAAGATGGGTTGCAAACTGGCTCAGAGACAGAACCCACATGGTCAGAATAGCAGGTGCCATTTCCAAATCCAAACCAGTTACAAGTGGCATCCCACAGGGCTCAGTTCTGGGACCTCTTTTGCTCGGTATATACTTCTCTGAGGTTCAGGCTAACACAGGGGGATTATGGCTGACAAGGTTCACAGATGACTGCAAACTGGGGGCCATAATCAAATCTCCAGCTGACACAAGCATCCTCCAAAAGGTTCTCACAGAGACGGATGCTTTGTGCCAGAGCCACGGCCTCAAGCTAAATGCTAAAAAGTGCATAGTCATCCCCTTTGGGAAAAACAAGGTGCCCACAAATTACCACATAGGTGGTAATCCATTAAGTACGGAAGAAGTGATTAGATATTTGGGGACCAACGTAGATAGTAATCTCTCCTTTGATAATCACGTTGCCAAAGTGGTTAGAAAAATGTTCTATATAGCCCACCTTATCATGAAAGGGTTCGCATCTAGATCAAGAGAGGTCATTGTGCCCCTCTTCTCATCACTCGTCAGGCTCATAATTGAATACAATGCCCCTTTTGGGATGTACCTTACCCGACACCTGCAGCCACTGGAGAGACCCCAAAAGTACCTCTCCAAGAGGATCATGGGCTACAAACAGATGTCCTATGCAGCTCGACTAAAGAAACTCCAGCTCTAGTCAGTTGCTTACCTTCTACTCAGAGGCAATCTATCCCTGATGTACAAATCCATGTCAAACCCAGAATTAATGGACATGATCCACCTCAAAAAATCCAAGTCCCTTAGAGCTACACACTCCAGGGACCTAAACCTCAGCACAAAAATAAATAGGACATGCTGGAGGGACAGACTCATTTCACAGAGGCTCCCCTCACTCTGGAATAGAATCCCAATTCATGCTGGACATAGCCCCTCGCTGACCCTCTTCAAGCGAAATTTGGACGCGTGGATGGGAAATTGCAAATTCACCCCTGGGATCTCCCCTGTGTCCCTGCTAGACAGAGGCACAGTAAACTAATCTTAAAAGGGTACCTTCGGTGACCTACTTTACAGAGACACAGTAGGCTAATCTAATAGGGAGGTGGAAGCCAAATACACTCTGGCTAGGCTTATAAATGCCCGAGGGCAGATAGCCTAGTATCTACCTATGAACCTATGAACCTATGATATACTGATATATGATGCAACATAAAGCATGGCACCACTTGATTCAGAATGTAATATACTGATATATGATAGTACATAAAACATATCACCATGTGATGCAGAATGTGATATACTGATATATGATACTACATAAAACATGGCACCACTTATTCAGCATGTGATAAAGTGATATATAATACATAAAACATGTCATCACTTCTTTCAAAATGTAATATACTGGTATATGATAATACATAAAACATGGTACTACTTCATTCAGAATCTGATATTGTGATAAATGATAATACATAAAACATGGCATCACTTTATTCAGAATGTTATACACTGATATATGATAATACATAAAACATGGCACCTCTTGATTCAGAATGTGATTTACTGATAAAAGATAATAGATAAATCATGAAACCACTTCATTCAGAATGTGATGTACTGATATATGATACTGCATGAAACCTGGCAGCACTTGATTCAGAATGTGATATACTGATATATGATAAAACATAAAACATGGCACCACTTGATTCAGAATGTCATATAGTGATATATGATAATAAATAAAACATGGCACCATGTGATTCAAATGTGATATAGTAATATATGATAATATATAAAAGGTGGTACTACTTGATTCAGAATGTAATATAACAATATATGATAATACATAATACATGGCAAAACTTGATTCAGAATGTGATATAGTGATATATGATAATACATAAAACATTGCACGACTTGATTCAGAATGTGATATACTGATATATAATAATACATAAACCATGGTATCACTTGATTCAGAATGTGATATTGTGATATATAATAATACATAAAACATGGGACCACTTGATTCAGAATATGATATTTGATAATACATAAAACATGGCACCACTAGATTCAGAATGTGGTATACTGATATATGATAATACAAAAAGATGGCACCACTTGATTCAGAATGTGATATAGTAATATATGATAATACATAAAACATGGCACTGCTTGATTCATAACGTGAAATACTGATATATGATAATACATAAATATAGCACCACTTGATTCAGAATGTGATATACTGATATATGATAAAATGTAAAACATTGCAGCACTTGATTCAGAAAATGATATACTGATATATGATAATACATAAAACATGGCACCACTTGATTCAGAATGTGATATACTGATATATGACAATATGTAAAACATGGCACCACGTGATTCAGAATGTGATATAGTGATATATGTTTATACATAAAACATGGCACCACGTGATTCGAATGTGTTATAGTGATATATGATACTACATAAAACATGGCACCATTTGATTCATAATGTGATATACTGATATATGATAATACTTAAAACATGGCATCACTTGATTCAGAATGTGATATTCTGATATTTGATAATACATAAATCATGCCATCATGTGATTCAGAATGCGATATATTGATATATGATAATAGATAAAACATGGCACCAGTTGATTCAGAATGTGATATACTGATACAAGATAATACATAAAACATGGCTTCACTTTATTCAGAATGTGATAAACTGATATATGATAATACAAAAACATGGCACCACTTGATTCAGAATGTGTTATACTCATATATGATAATACATAAAACATGGCACCACTTGATTAAAAAGGAGATATATTGATATACGATAATACATAAAACAAGGCACCACCTAATTCAGAATGTGGTATACTGATATATGATAATACAAAAAAGATGGCACCACTTGATTCAGAATGTGATATAGTAATATATAATACATAAAACATGGCACTGCTTGATTCATAAAGTGAAATACTGATATATGATAACACATAAAACATGGCATCACTTGATTAAAAATGTGATATTCTGATACTTGATAATACATAAAACATGCCACCATGTGATTCAAAATGTGATATATTGATATATGATACTACATAAAACATGGCACCACTTGATTCAGAATGTGATATATTGATATATGATAATACATAAAGCATGGTACCACTTGATTAAGAATGTGATATACTGATATATGATAATACATAAAACATGGCACCACTTGATTCAAAATGTGATATACTGATATATGATATGTAAAACATGGCACCACTTGATTCAGGATGTGATATACTGATATAAGATAATACATAAAACATGGCACCACTTGATTCAGAATGTGATATATTGACATATAATACATAAAACATGGCACCACTTGATTCAGAATGTGATATACTGATATATGATAATACATAAAACATTTCATCGTGTGATGCAGAATGTGATATACTGATATCTGATAATACATAAAACATGGTACCACTTGAGTCAAAATGTGATATAATGATATATGACACTACATAAAACATGGCACCATTTAATTCAGAATGTGATATAGTAATATATGATACTGCCTAAAACATGGCACCACTTATTCAGAATGTTATATACTGATATATGATAATACACAAAACATGGCACCTCTTGATTCAGAATGTCATATACTGATATAAGATAATACATAAAACCTGAAGCCATTTGATTCAGAATGTGATATACTGATATATGATACTGCATAAAACCTGTCACCACTTGATTCAGAATGTGATATACTTATATATGATAAAACATAAAACATGGCACCACTTGATTCAGAATGTAATATTGTGATATATGATAATACGTAAAACATGGCATCACTTGATTCGGAATGTGATATAGTGATATATTTAATACATAAAACATGGCGCCACGTAATTACAATGTGATATAGTGATATATGATACTACATAAAACATGGTACTATGTGATTCATAATGTGATATACTGATATATGATACTACATAAAACATGGCACCACTTGATTCAGAATGTGCTATAGTGATATATGATAATACATAAAACATGTCACCATGTGGTTCAGAATGTGATATGCTGATATAAGATAATACATAAAATATGGCACCACTTGATTCAGAATGTGGCATACTGATATATGGTAATACATAAAACATGGCACCTCTTCATTCAGAATGTGTTATACTGATATATAATACATAAAAAGTACAGTTTTGTACCTACCATAAATGTAGATGTCCGATAGATATGCAACTGCAGTCATAACATATGGGCTGTCCTGCCTCAGGCAGCCCTCGGTCGGCCGAATTCCAAAGTCTGGGTCCGGCGTCGGCTGGTGTCGCCTCCTCTCCGACGTCACAACGGCTGGAGTATAAAGGCATCAGCCAACGCCATCTTCTTCAGTGTTTCTTGCCCCAGATGCCAGGTGCCCTCCTAGGAAGGCTAAATTTGGTAAATGGATAAAAATAATTCCAAACATGCACAACAGTAATAAACAGATACACCATAGGAAATACCCCCAGCTAATGGGAAAAGGGGTAGGGACCCAAAAAGAAGGATACAGAGGGGTAGGAGGGTGGGAAAATCCGACTGCAGTTGCATATCTATCGGACATCTGCATTTATGGTAGGTACAAAACTGTACTATGTCCTTCAAGAATGCAACTGCAGTCATAACATATGGGTTGAATACCATAGCCAAGCTGGGGGTGGATGGATCTATGATAAGGATGGTGTAGCTAAAATCCCCTGCAGGACTGCCGAAGCAAAGCCTGCTTGGGATCTGGAGTATAAAGGCAGGTTGTAGTGCTTGGTAAATGTATGCACGGAGCTCCATGTAGCAGCCTCTAAAATGTCCTTTGTTGCCACTCCTCTTAGGAAAGCTGTGGAAGTGGCTAAAGCTCTGGTGGAATGTGGCCTAATATTGGCTGGCACACCTTTTTCCATGGAAAGAATAGCAGAATCTGATGCAATGTCCAATCCATTTTGAAATTGTTTGTTTGGAGATTGCTTTTCCTTGTATTCCAGCAGCATAGGCTACAAACAGTTGGTCAGACTTTCTGGTGGCCTTAGTTCTGTCCAAGTAGTAACGTAGTTGTCTATGTATGTTCAAAGTATGTAGTAGTTTTTCCTACTTATTTTGAGGATTGGGGAAGAATGTAGGCAGGTGAATAGCTTGATTTAGAGACACCCTGGAAATAACTTTTGGCATGAATGTAGGATTTGTTCTTAGGGAAACTCTGTCCTAATGAAAAATGAGGAAGGGAGGCACTGCCATGAGTGCCTGTATCTCCAAAACTCTTCTTGCAGATGTGACTGCCAATAAGAAGACCGTCTTCCATGAAAAAAATTGCATTTCTGAAGTTGCTGCTGGTTCAAATGGAGGAAGAGTTAATTTTTCCAACACATAATTGAGGTCCCATGCAGGTACTGGCTGTTTTCTGGGAGGTTTGATATTCTTTATCCCTCTTAGAAACTGTCTTAGCAGAGGATGGGAAAACACTGGAGGGTCACAGTTGTATTTTGCTGAGATTGCTGAGGCATGAATCTTTATTGAAGAGTATAAGAGTCCAGTATGAAATAGTTCTGCCAAGTATTCTAATATCTGAGGTATACTCGGTAATGCTGTGTCCTGACCCCTGTTGGCATTCCAGATGCTGAATCTCTTCCACTTGGCTGAATAGGTTTTTCTGGTGGAAGGTCTGCGTGCTTCCAGCAAGATCTCTTGAACTGATTTGGAAAGAGAGATAGGTGGAGAAGTCATGGTAGCCTCCAGGCTGTCAGATGTAATGTTTTCGGGTCTTGATGTACAGTCCTGTAATTGTGTTGTGTTAGGAGCAGGGGCCATAGGGTCAGAGGCCATGGTTTGGTCAGAGTTATGGTCAATAGCAATGGGTACCAGTGTTGCCTTGGCCAGTCCGGAGCTATCAAGATGCCTGTTGGTTGTTCTGCTTTGATCTTCAGTATCACCTTGGTCAGCAGAGGCAGAGGAGGGAATGCATAAATTTTTAGAGAATTCCAGCTGAAGGAGACAGCATCCGTTTTCCAGGCTAGAGGATGGTGAGTCCTTGTGCAGAACTTTTCCAGGTGATGATTTAAGTGGGAAGCAAAAAGATCAACATCCGGTCTTCCCCGTGTCTTCGTCAGTTGAGAGAAAATGTGAGGGTGCAGCATCCATTCGTGTGGATCCATAAAACTTCTGCTCAGCTTGTCCGCCAGTACATTGTCCTTGCCTGGTACAAACTGGGATTGTAAATGTATCTTCAGGCTCAGAGATTTTTCCCAGAGAAGCATTGTTAGTCTGCAGAGGGGATAAGAATGAGTGCCTCCCTGCTTGTTTATGTACCACATGACAGTGGTGTTGTCTGCCCTTATTAGCAAATGCCCCTGTTGTAGTGATTTTTTGAAAGTTTCGATTGCATGTATCACTGCCAACATCTCCTTTTGGTTTATATGCAGATGTCTTTCCTTTGGCGTCCAAAGACCCTGAATGCATCTGCCCTCCATGTGCGCCCCCCATCCATGGTCTGAGGCATCTGTTGTAATCATTTGGCCTGCTTGAGGTCTGTTGAAAGACATGCCTTTGTTTAGCTGACTGGCTTGAGCCCACCATAAAAATTCCTTTTGCAGACATGAAATAAGTGGGATTATGTCCTCTAGGCTTTGGCTGTGTTGAGACCATAAGTTTTTTAAATACCATTGCAGCTTTCTCATATGAAGTTTTGCCAAAGGTATCAGAAGAATACAAGATGCCATGAACCCCAGGGCCTGCAGGATTTTCCTTGCAGTCAGCTGGGAGAGTTTTGCTAGGCCTTTGAAGTACTCTGGTAAATGCTGCTGTTTTTCCTCCGTGAGGTAGGCCATTTGGTTTTCTCTGTCCAGTTTGGCTCCTGGAAAGATAATCTGTTGGGATGGCAGTAGTTTTGACTTCTGAATGTTGACTGTGTATCCCAAGGCCTGCAGTAGATGCATGACATAGTCCAAATTTTCTTTTAAGGTTTGTTTGTTGTCTGCTTGTATGAGGCAGTCGTCCAAGTAGGGGTATATTTGAATCCCCTGCAGTCTGCAGTGTGCCACAACTGATGCCAGGCATTTCATGAACACTCTGGGTGCAGTAGATAAGCCAAACGGCAATGCTGAGAATTGATAATGCTCTGTCCCTGCAAGAAATCTGAGGTATCTTCTGCAGCTTTGTCTGATTGGGACATGCAGGTATGCCTCCTTGAGGTCCAGAGAGACCAGCCAAGACCCCTTGCCCAGCATGGGAAGGAGTTGCTGCAATGTCAGCATTTTGAACTTTGGCACAATGAGAAAAGTGTTTAGAGTTGACAAGTCCAGTATGGGTCTCCATTTGTTTTCTTTTCTTGGAACAAGGAACAGTCTTGAATAAAATCCCTGGCCTTGCTCCTGAGGAGGAACCCTTTCTATTGCTTTTATACTTCACATCTTGGAAACTTGAGTGAGCGCCTCTGCCCTCTGATGATGTGGCAGGTTTGGCATGCCTTGTCTTATTGGTAATGTGTGGAAGTGGAATCTGTAACCTCTGTCTATCAAATCCAGAATCCAGTTGTCCTTGGTTAAGATATGCCAGTTTTGAGAGAATAAGGATAATTTTCTGCCCAAAGGTGCTTCTCTTTGAACCTTTGTAGGCGGTACGAAAGTCAAGTCATTGTGATTGTCCTTGTGGTGCAGCTGAACTGTCTGCGCCACTTCTTTGATTTGGAGGTTGCCATTGGCGGCCCCTGTAAGATCCTCGGTATTGCCCTCTACCTCAGGCACGTCTGCTTTTTCCCCTTGGAAACTTGTCAGAGCCGGGGAAGGACCAATTCTTTGAGGGCCAGTTTCTGCTGAATCTGGGAGGCTGAACCTGAAGGAAATCCTTGACTGTCTGTACTGACTTTGCTTTTTCCTCTATGGATTTCAGTACATCTTGTGCATTAGCACCAAAAAGCTTCTGTTTTTCCAGAGGTGCATCAAGTAACTTTACTTTAACATGGTCAGGCAAAGACTGATCCTTTAACCAAGCATGTCTACGTATCACAGCCCCCGTCATAGCTGACCTACATGAAGCTTCCAGTGCATCATAACCACACTGAAGAAAATGGTTATTAACCTGCTGAGTGTTATGTATATGATCCTGCAATGCCTTTTTATCAATAGGCTCATGGGAGGCTAACTTTTTCTGTAAATCATCCAGGAGAAAATCTTGGTACTGAAACATGTGAAAAAGGCAGTTAAGTGACCTCATGGCTAGGGTAGTAGAGGTATATACTTTTTTACCCCATCTCTCCAGGGATCTTGATTCTCTGTCCGCTGGCAGAGGGTTTTTGGCAGAAGAGGTAGCCACTCCCTTGGGGCCCTGTGAAATAGTTTCTAGATCCACAGAGTGGGCCTTGAAAAGGTGCTTGTGAGTGTCAGGGACCCTATAATATCTGTCTGGCTTGACAGGAGCAGGAGGAAGAGAATCAGGGTTAGCACTGGAGTCAGGGAAAACATCATCCAAAACATCCATAACAGGTGGAATAGCCAAAGGTCTGTGCTGGGGAAGCTTGAGGAAGGTACGAAGCCTTTTCCTGGAGTCAGAGAATTCCTGACCCTGCCATTGAAAATGTTCCCTCATGGAATGCAGGACTTCACCAAAGGAAAAATCCTCTGGAGGGGAGGCAGAGGGAATTGATTCCTCAGCATCAGAGTCCTCGTAGGCCTGGAAGGATTCTTCTTGGGTATCAGAATGTTCAGAATCCCCAGAGGCTTCATCCGAAGAGAGGTCATCCGCCTGCTCAGTTCTAGGCCTTTTCTCTGCAGGTGGCTGAGAACCCCTGTCTGGATGAGGCTGAGACCCCCTGATAAGGGAAATAAGATCTGCAGCCAGAGACATGATCTGCTTATCAGATGAAGGGGCCTGGGCAGCAGGTTTAGGATGGGCCTTGGCCTGACTGGCGGCCTTAGCATGTGCAAAGGCCTTGATGGACATGGATACAGGAGGCCTAGCAGCCCCACATGCAGGCGTAACCTTGTCCACAGAAATGGTGTTGGGTAGATCGAGAACTTCGGTTTCCGGAGGAAAATCAACAACCGGCACCGGAGAGATCTCCGAGACCGAAGGTCATGTTAACGCTGTGTCAGCCTGGAGCGGTGGATTTACCACTTCGAAGGACGGAGCACTAGCAGAGGGTTTAGGAGTAGCATCGGTAGTGGACGCGGGCGAGGATGTCGGTCCCGTCCTTGCTTTTAGCAGATTGGGTTGTCGGTTGATCCGACGGCATGATATACACAAAAGATTCACCGAAAAAGTCCTCGGCGAATTCTGCCCAGCACCTGAGAGTGCGCTTATTAAAGCAAGCACAGGCAACACAGGCCGAGACGTCGTGGTCTGGGCCCAGGCAAGGAAGGCAGAGAGAATGGAAGTCCTTATGAGGTATTTTTTTACCACAAGACAAACAATTATTAACTTTCTCAATTTGTTCTGACATCGGCTGAGGCAAGAATAAATGTTCCCCAACGGTACTTAGCTTTTAGATGACTTCGGTACTGAAAACACAGGAGCTGACCGACTGGCACTTGTGAACTGCTTCTGCTTTGGGCACCGCGCGGCAAGAAAGACTGAAGAAGATGGCGTCAGCCGATGCCTTTATACTCCAGCCGTTGTGACGTCGGAGAGGAGGCGACACCAGCCAACGCCAGACACAGACTTTGGAATTCGGCCGACCGAGGGCTGCCTGAGGCAGGACAGCCCATATGTTATGACTGCAGTTGCATTCTTGAAGGACATCATGGTACCACTTGATTCAGAATGTAATATAGTGATATATAATAAACAAAAAAATGGCCCTGCTCGATTCAGAATGTGATATAGTGATATATGATATTACATAAAACATGGTACTGCTTGATTCTGAATGAGATATACTTTTTTATGATAATACATAAAACATGGCACCACTTGATTCAGAATGTGATATAGTGATATATAATACATAAAACATGGCACTACTTCTTTCAGGGTGTGATATACTGATATATGATAAAACATAAAACATGGCACCACTTGATTCAGTATGTAGTATACTGATATATGATATACATAAAACATATCACCATGTGATGCAAAATGTTATATACTGATATATATAATTCATAAAACATGGCACCACTTGATTCAGAATGTGATATACTGATACATGATACTACATAAAACATGGCACCATTTTATTCAGAATGTGATATAGCAATATATGATACTGCCTAAAACATGGCACCACTTATTCAGCATGTGATATAGTGATATATAATACATAAAACATGTCACCACTTGATTCAGAATGTGATATACTGATATATGATAATACATAAAACATGGCACCATGTGATACAGAATGTGATATACTGATACATGATAATACAGAAAACATAGCGCCACTTGATTCAGAAAGTAATATACTGATATATCGTAATACATAATACATGAACGGTAGTCTCTCCTTTGATAGTTACATCGCTGCAGTAGTCAGGAAGTCCTTATATGTGGCACACCTCATCATAAAAGGGTTCTCATTCAGGAAAAAAAGAGATCATTGTTCCGCTCTACTCGTCACTCATTAGACCCATTATAGAACACAACGCTGCTTACGGAATGTACCTCACAAGAAATCTGCAGCAGCTGGAAAGGCCACAGAAGTACCTCACAAGAGGATTACTGTCCTCAAACAAATGCCCTACACTGACCGCGTCAAGAAACTCCAGCTTTACTCCGTAGCATATCTCCTACTCCAAGGTGATCTCTGCCTAAGATATAAAGCTATGTCAAACTCAGAACTGTTGAACATGCTACACCTAAGAATATCCCAATCTCTTCTTGCTACATGCTCTAGGGACCCAAACCTTGTCACCACAATAAACAAGACAAGCTGAATAGATTCCTGTTCAAGAGACTTCCTAGACTCTGGAACAAGCTACCCATCTATGTCAAGCAAAGTTCTTCATTAGCACTCTTCAAGAAAAATCTTGATGAGTGGATGGGAAATAGGAAATACACCCCGGGGATCACATCAGTGTCTCTGCTGGACAGCAGCACAGGAAAATAACTTGCTTGGATGGCGTAAGCTATGGTACCTTGCTGGCTAGGCTTACGTAGGCCCTTGGGCCGATAGCCTAGAACCTACCTATGAACCTATGAACCTATGACACCACTTGATTCAGAATGTGGTATACTGATATATGATAATACATAAAACATGGCACCACTTGATTCATAATGTGATATTCTTATATATTGTAATACATAAAATATGGCACCACTTGATTCAGAATGTGAGATATGATATATGATACTACTGCCAAGGCCTTTGACACCATCCCCCACTCTGGAATCATAGATAAACTTACTAAGTTGGGTATTAATCCCTATGTCACCCAATGGGTTGCTAAATGGCTTACTGATAGAACCCACACTGTAAAAGTAGCCGACTCCAAATCCAGCTCCAGACAAGTGACAAGTGGAGTACCTCAGGGTTCAGTCCTGGGGCCGCTCTTGTTTGGCATCTACTTCTCTGAAGTACAGGCCAACACCAAGGGACTCTGGCTAACAAAGTTTGCAGATGACTGCAAACTGGGAGCCATTATTGAATCCCCAAATGATGTGGATACTCTACAAAAGGGCCTTACAGAAACAGATGCTTGGTGCCAGAGCCATGGGCTCAAGCTCAATGCCAAGAAATGTATTGTTATCCCCTTTGGGAAAAAACATGTATCCATGAATTACCATATAGGTGGCAGTACATTAAACACAGAAAGTGTGATAAGAGACTTAGGGACACAGGTGGACAGTGGTCTCACCTTCGATAACTACATCACCACAACAGTCAGGAAATCCTTCTGTGGCACACCTCATCATGAAGGGCTTTTCATCCAGAAAAAAGGAGGTCATTGTCCCACTGTACTCATCCCTCATTAGACCCATTATAGAATACAACGCCCCATTTGGTATGTATCTCTCAAGACATCTGCAACAACTGGAAAGGCCTCAGAAATAACTCACTAAATGAATCACAGGCCTAAAGCAGATGCCCTACGCTGACCGCCTTAAAAAATTCCAGCTATACTCTGTCACATATCGTCTACTCAGAGGCGATCTCTGCTTAACATACAAGGCCATGTCAAACCCAGAGCTGTTGGACATGCTACACTTAAAGAAATCACAATCCCTCAGAGCTACACGCTCCAGGGATCTAAACCTTGTCATCACAATAAACAAAACATGCTGGAGGGATAGGTTCCTGACCCAGAGACTCCCCAGACTCTGGAATAGATTGCCCATACATGTCAAGCAGAGTGCCTCTTTGGACCTCTTTAAGAGGAACCTTGACGATTGGATGGGAGAAAGGAAATTCACCCCAGGGATCACGTCAGTCACCCTGCTAGACAGGGGTCCAGGAAAGTAAATAATGTGGGAAGAAATAGCCAGGGAATTGTTATGGCTAGGCTTGTATAGGCCCTAGGGTTGATAGCCTAGTACCAACCTATGAACCTACGAACCTATGAACATAAAACATGGCACAACTTGATTCATAATGTGATATACTGATATATGATAATACATAAAACATGGCACTACTTCATTCAGAATGTGATATACTGATATATGTATGCATTCTTTGATTCACCTTCCTGATTGTATTAAATTATATTCCTTGTATAATATAGCACCACTTGTTAGAATATTTTAAAATTTGTAGTTTTGAACAGTCTTCTAGTGATTCAGAATGTGTTATACTGATATATAATACATAAAACATGGAACCACTTGATTCAGAATGTGATATAAAAACATGGCACCACTTGATTCAGAATGTGATATAGTGATATATAATATGTAAAACATGGCACTACTTTTTTCAGGGTGTGTTATACTGATATATGATAAAACATAAAACATGGCACCACTTGATTCAGAATGTAATATACTGATATATGATAATACAGAAAACATATCACCATGCGATGCAGGCTGTGATATACTGATTAATATAATACATAAAACATGGCACCACTTGATTCAGAATGTGATATACTGATATATGATACTACATAAAACATGGCACCATTTGATTCAGAATGTGATATAGCGATATATGATACTGCCTAAAACATGACACCACTTATTCAGCATGTGATATAGTGATATATAATACATAAAACATGTCACCACTTGATTCAGAATGTGATATACTGATATATGATAATACATAAAACATGGCACCATGTGATACAGAATGTGATATACTGATATATGATAATACATAAAACATGGCACCACTTGATTCAGAATGTGATATACTGATTTATGATAATACATAAAACATGACAGCACTTGATTCAGAATGTGGTAAACTGATATATGTTAATACATAAAATATGTTATCCCTTGAGTCAGAATGTGATATTGTGATATATGATAATACATAAATCATGGCATCACTTTATTCAGAATGTAATATACTAATATAAGATAATGCATAAAGCATGGCACCTCTTCATTCAGAATGTGTTATACTCATATAAGATAATACATAAAACATGAAAACACCTGATTCAGAATGTGATATACTGATATATGATTCTGCATAAAACCTGGCTACTTGATTCAGGATGTGATATACTGATGTATGATAATACATAAAACATGGCACCACTTGGATCAGAATGTGATATGGTGATTTATGATAATACATAAAACATGGTTCTACTTGATTCAGATTATGATATACCTATATATGATAATAAATAAAACATGGCACCACTTTATTCAGAATATGATATTCTGAAATATATATACAAATATATACATGTGTATATAAGTATATATATATATATATGTGTGTGTATATATATATATATATATATATATATATATATATGTGTGTGTGTATATATATATATATATATATATATATATATATATATATATATATATATCATCATCTTCTTTCAGTTGTTCCCATTAGGGGTTACCACAGTGGATTGCCTGTTTCCATTTCTTCCAGTCCTCTGCATCTTGCGCTGCCACACCAACCACCTGCATCTCCTCTCTCAACACATCCATAAACCTTATCTTAGGCCTTCCTCTTTTCCTGTTATCTGGAAACTTCATCCTTAGCATATTTTTCCCAATATACTCAGCATCCCTCCTCAGCACATGTCCAAACTAATGTAATCTTGCTCTCTGGCTTTGTCTCCAAACCTTCCAACCTGGGCTAACACTTTAGTATACTTATTCCTAATCCTGTCCACCCTTGTCACACCCAGTGCAAATCTTAGCATCTTTAACTCTGCCACAACCAGCTCTAACTCCTGCCTTTTTGTCAATGCCACTGTCTCCAGCCCATACAACACAGCTAGTTTCACTACCCTCTTGCAGACCTCCCCATTCACTCTTATGGGTACTCGTCTGTCAAAAATCACTCCTGACACTCTTCTCCACCCACTCCATCCTGCCTGTACTCCATTCTTTACCTCTCTTCCACACTCTCCATTACTCTGCACTATTGATCCCAAGTATTTAAACTCATCCACCTTCACCACCTCTACTCCTTGCATCCTCACCATTCCTCTATCCTCCCTCTCATTCACACACACATATAGTCTGTCTTAGTTCTGCTGACCTTCATTCCTCTTCTCTCTAGAGCATATCTCCATCTTTCCAAGGTCTCCTCCACCTGTTCCCTACACTCACTACAGATCACAATGTCATCTGCAAACATCATAGCCATGGGGACTCCTGTCAGATCTTGTCTGTCAACCTGTCCATCACCAGTGCAAATAAGATAGGGCTCAGAGCTGATCCTTGATGTAATCCCACCTCCACCTTAAACGCATCCATTACTCCCACCACAGACCTCACCACTGTCACACTACCCTCATACATATCCTCTACCAGTCATACACACTTCTTTGACACTCCCGACTTCCTCATACAAAACCACAACTCCTCTCTTGTTACCCTGTCATATGCTGTTCCCAAGTCTACAAAAACACAATGCAACTCCTTTTGACCTTCTCTGTACTTCTCCATCAACACTCTCAGTGCAAATATTGCATCTGTAGTGCTCTTTCCCAGCATGAAACCATACTGCTGATCACTAATAATCACATCCCTTCTTAACCAAGTTTCCACTACTCTTTCCCATAACTTCATGCTGTGACTGATCAATTTCATCCCTCTGTAGTTACTACAGCTCTGCACATCACCCTTATTCTTAAAGATCGGTACAAAACAGTTTTTCTCCATTTGTCAGGCATCAAATTTCATTAAACCATCTGGTAAAAAACTCCACTGCCAATTCATCTAAACACCTCCATGCTTCCACAGGTATGTCATCTGGACCAACAGCCTTTCCATTCTCCATCCTCTTCATAGCTGTCCTTACTTCCTCCTTGCTAATCCATTGCACTTCATTATTCACTATCCCCACATCATTCAACCTTCTCTCCCTCTCATTCTCTTCATTCATCAACCCCTCAAAGTTCTCTTGAAGATGTAGGTTTTTGTGGTAATTACAAAGTTAAATTGGAATGTAAAGAAGCTATCTGGCAAATTCTGCTTAATGCAGACAAACACCCTGGGTTAAATGAAGCGGTGAACATTAAGTGCTTTTTACAAGCACAAAAACCGAAATAAGTGTATCACAAGTTCTTAAGCATATCAAATATACATGTATTTTGACAATATCCAATATTTAAATAGATTTTTAAATGAGTGTTTTTTAACTTGATCATAATATTTCAACAATTAGATATAGAAATACTGATTTAATAAGAGTAACTGTGGTGTTAATTACACTTTTGAATTTAGACACATTTGATTGGTCTATGGAGGTCATGAGTAGATGTATTGGTACTATTTAAACTTGTTTTATTATGTGTTATTTACTTTCTGAAGAAGTTCACAGTTAATAAAGGTGGACGAAACGCGTAAAAAGCTTTTTGACTTTGAGCCTTTGTCTGTTCACAGTGGTAGTGTTCGTGTTGAGTTCTAAAGTTTTAAGTTTCTACAGTTTGTGCAGTGTTTATATATATATATATATATATATATATATATATATATATATATATAATATATGCATCTCTCTCTCTCTCTCTCTCTTTCTCTCTCTCTCTCTCTCTCTATATATATATATATATATATATATATATAGATAGATATATATGTATGTATATATGTATATATAGAAATATGTATGTGAGTGTGTGTGTATATATATATATATATATATATATATATATATATATATATGTAGAGAGAGAGAGATATACATGCAGACAGTCCCCCAGGCCTTAATAAAAAAATGAATATTAAGATCGATATATCAATATTTATTTAGTTCGCTTAGAATTAAGTGAAGCATTTTCTACACACACACACACATATATATATATATATATATATATATATATATATATAGAGAGAGAGAGAGAGAGAGATATCGACTCTCAAAACACCGAGCCCAGAAGAACGAAACCTCACAAACACGACAGTCCACATGCCCGACACATCACAATCCATACACTTAACAAGACAAACAGTTCACTGTTACACACAACACACCCACAACACAAGCACACCAACAACCTAAAAACCTACACTACACCTTACACAAAACTATCTATGCACTAACCCTAACCCTAAGGTCCGTCACTATCGCACACTTAACCTACTCGCACCGTAACCCTAACTCACTTAATCCGCCCCTAACCCTCAAGTCCTTCACTATCACACACTTACCGGGTCATGCTCGCAAGTTACCCTGTTGGTGTTTTTGCTGTCAAGATTACGGCTTGTTAGCCATGTGCGTTGTCGTTCTTCTGAGCGCGGTGTTTTGAGTGTCGATCTTCTACCCATGTGTGTATATATATAAATTTATATGTATATATATATATATGTATATATATATATATATATATATATATATATATATATATATATACTTATATGTGTGTATATATATATATATATATATATATATATATATATATATATATATACACACACACACACACACACACACACACACACACACACATATATATATATATATATATATATATATATATATATATATATATAGATATATATATATATAAATATATATTTATATATCACAATAACTGCTGGTAGTCTATCCACGGAAAAAAGTTAATGAAGTTTACTTCTTCAATAAATCATGCACGTTCTACTTCACGAAAAGTGAATACAGGGTTAAGTCTATTCAGACCATTAGTCTTCGCGTAGCGTAAAATAAAGTCTTTTAATATAAAGTCTCTTCAGACCACTCCAAAAAGTAATAAATTGCTTAGACTTTTCAGCCACAGATAAATTCACCACACTGTAGAGAATCCAGGAATAATGCAGAGAAACATGTATATAGCACACAATAGTTTAATCCAAGGACAGGTAAGCGCTTTTGCATACAGCTTTTTCAAACCATAAAATGCACATTGTAACAAGTCTGAACTTGTAGTACAATATTTTGAGGTTGAGTTTCCTCAGGTACAGGCGTAAATCGAGTGACACATCGGTGATGTGTGCTCTTTGTGAGGGGATAAAGGTAAAGCCCTTGTTGAGAAGCTGAAGGTGCTCTTCTTTGAAAACTCTGTTGGTTAGGTTGAAGACGGCAGTGGAAACCATGTGTTCCCTTTCCATTAATAAAACCTCCTCGTCATGCTTCTTGTTCTCATCGATCTGCCCCTGTAAGGAAAATTGTTCCTCCCTCTGCCTCTCTGTCTGCCTCCCCCTCTGCCTCTCGTCACTGTGGTGTGCGTTGTGCCAATAGCACCCTCACTACTTTTCAAAAAGTATGTGAGCATGAACTTAGGCTCCTGCTGAAACAACCCACTGGTGACAAATGGTTTAATCTCTCCACACAGGAAAAGCAAGCTCTAAACGAGCTTAACAGAGACAGTCAGCTAAGAATTATGAAAGCTGACAAAGGTACAGGGCTTGTAGCAATGGAACAAGAAGTCTACATCAGGAAAATAGAAACAACGCTAATCGACAACCAATTTTACAAACCTGTGTCCTTAAAAGAAGTAAATAAGCAGTTTTCAGCAGTAGATAAGCTACTAAAAAAGCTAGAACTGGGACAACATGTTACACTGGAGGAATACATGTTTTTAGTAGTACAAAAACCTAGCCTGGGGAAACTATTCGGCATCCCCAAGATCCACAAGGATCACAAGGACCCCCCCTTCAGGCTAATCATCTCCAACAAAAGGACCAAGACTGAGAACATCTCTGAGTATCTGGACTATGTTTTCAATCCCCTAGTCCAATCCACAGCGTTCTATATAAAGGATTCATGGGACTTCCTCAACACTTTGCACAGTACCACGTTGGACTTTAAAAAGTGTATACTGGTCACTCTGGATATAGTGGCCTTATACACGAACATCCCACACCACGAGGGCATACAGGCCATCGAACTGTTCCTCAGCAAATACGCTAAATTCCATACCGGTCGAGTGGAAACCTTATTGGCACTAACCACAGCAGTGCTAACAAACAACTTCTTTCACTTCAACAGAAACATATACCAGCAAGTAAAAGGAGTAGCGATGGGGTCCAAAATGGCCCCAGCATTTGCCAATTTAGTGTTAACCACATGGGAACAGGAAACCTTAGTCCACTTACCACAATTCAACAAGGTCCGTCTATACAGGCGTTATATCGACAATATATTTTTTGTGTGGGAAGGCCAACAAAAAGATCTGGACACTTTCATCAACTGCCTGTCCAACAGTATCCCCTATCTGGATTTTGTTATCTCAGGCTGCGGTGCTAAAATAAACTTCCTGGACATCCAAATTACCATGGACACTAACACAGGACAGCTAGTCTCCAACGTGTATCGCAAGGACACCTACAGGAATAATTTCCTAGACTTTCGCAGCCAACATCCCTTCTTCATGTAGAAGAATGTGCTGCGGGGACAGTTTATCAGACTATCCCGTATCATTTCAGAGGACAGCACCTTTCACCTGGAAAGCAAATTCCTTGCTTACATGTTTACAAACAGACAGTTAATAAAACCAAGTGCTGGTACATGAAAGGATCCGTGATCATATTTATAGTATACGAAGGGGAGAAACTTACAATGCAATAGCTAAACATGTTTTGAATGAAGGCATATCTCATACCT
>NC_056732.1:1840777007-1840789507 GCF_019279795.1 Protopterus annectens | reverse complement strand
TTTTTTTTTAAATTTTTCCAATTACAATATTTTATTTATTTTTATATTATGTATTAATTTATAATAAAATGTATTAATTTAATTTTTTTTTAAACATTTTATTTTTTTATTTTAAAATGATAATAAAATATATTTACTTATTTATATAATTAAAAAAATTTTTATTTAAAAATAAAACTCTGAAAAAAAAAAAAAAAACATAATAAAAAAAATATAAAATATTTAAACATTTACCAATAATATTTGTGAAAATTTATTAATATTTATTTATTTATTTTTTTTTAATTTAGTATATATAAGTATTTTATAAAAAAAAATTTAAAAATTGGGTAAGGGTAAAAATTAAAATTTTAAAAAAAAAAAAAAATTCTTGGGGGAATTAAAAAAATTTAAATATATTTGTATTTTTAAATATAATTTTAATATAAAATTAAAAAGAAAAAAATATATTTTTTTTTTTTTTATTTGGGGTTTTAAATTTAAAAATAAAGAATTTTGTTTTAAGGAAAAAATTTTTTTTGGTTTATTTTTTAAAAAAAAATAATATAATTTATTTTTTTTATGTAAAATTTAAAAAAATTAATTATTTATTAATTAAATAGTTTTTTAGAATTTTAATTATTATATTTAAATTGTTGAGAGAAATGTTTTTGTAAAAATTTGATTTAAATTTGTGTGTTGGAATTAATATTTTTTATTATAAATTTTTTGAAGAAAAAATAAATATTAGGGTAATTTTTTTATTATATTTTTAAATTTATTTAAATATAAAAAATATGAAATTAATTATTTGTAAAAGATTTTTTTAAAAAAATTTTGTTTTTGTTTTTTTATGTTTTTATATGAAAAAAATGAATAAAATTATATATATATATTTATATATATATAAATGTTTTATATATATAATATATATTTGTTTTTATATATATATATATATATATATATATTTTTAAAAATATGAAATATGTGGAAATATATAAATAAAAAAAAATTTTTATTAAAAAGAATTGTGTAAAAAAATTTTTTTTATTTTTTTATGTGGTAAATTAATAAAATTTAAAATAATAATTTTAAAATATTTGGTAATTCATAAATTTTTAAAATATTATTTTTGAATTTTGGTTTTTTTGTTGTGGTGTTTTGAAATTTTTTAAAAAATTTTTATTTAAACACAAAATTTAAAATTTATTTTTTTTTTTAAAAAATTTAATTTTTTTTAAATGTTGAAAATTTGTTTTGAAAAAATTTTTGATTTTTTTTTTTATTTTTTTATTTTTTTTAAAAATTAATAATTTTATATAAAATGTTTGAATTCATTTTTTTAATATTTTGTTTATTTTAATTTATAAAATGTTAAAAATAAATTTAAAATTTAAATGTGTGTATTATAAAAATATAAAATAAATAAATTATAAAAAAAATGTGTTTTTGTTTTTTTGTTAATATTTAAAAAAAAAAATTTTTATAATAATATTTTTTATATTTTTAATGTTAATAAAAATTTAAAAATTTTAATAAGTTTTTTATTAAATATTTTTTTTTTGTGTTTTTGTGTTTGTGTTTTTTTGTGTGTAAAAAAAAATAAAAAATTTTTAAAAAAATATAAATTTGGGAGGGTTTGGGGCCCGGGTTGGGCATTGGGGGCTAAACCCAAGTTTTCTTTTTTTTAAAATTTCCCCAGGGGGGGGTTATTTTTGGAAAAATTTGTTAACCTAAATTTTGTCCCTTTTTTTTAGCCCAGTTTTGTTTTTCCCGGTTGGGAAATTAATAAAAAATTGAAGTTTTGTTTTTAAATAAAAAATTTTAATAATTTAATGTATTGTTTATTTATATATTTAATAAATTGTTATGTGTTTTTAAAAAAAAAAAATAAAAGGTTTTTTTTATTAGAAAAAAATTTTAAATTTTAATATAAATTTAATTTAAAATTAAACTTTATAAAAAATTATTAAAGTTTGCTTAAACAATAATTTAAATGTTATAAAAAATTATTTTATAGATTAAATAAATGTATATATATATATATTTATTTATTTTTTTTATTTTTTAAAAATATCTTTTAGAGTGAAAAGTACCTTTTTTTTTATTGGAGAAACAGTCAAATATATATATATATATATATATATATATAGATGTTTATATATATATATATATATATATATATATATATATATATATGTGTGTGTGTGTGTGTGTGTGTGTGTGTGTGTGTGTGTATATATATATATATATATATATATATAGATAGATAGATAGATAGATAGATATTATATATATATATATATCTATATATATATATATATATATATATATATATATATCTATATATATATATGTGTATATGTCTGTCTATATATGTATATATATATATATATATATATATATATGTGTGTGTGTGTGTGTCTGTGTGTGTGTGTGTGTGTGTGTGTGTGTGTGTGTGTGTGTGTGTGTGTATATATATGGATATATATATATATATATATATATATATATATATATATATATATATATATATATATATATATGTGTTCTTGTAAAAAAAAGCTGTTCTGGTTTTAAGCCCTAACTTTGGTAGGGTCTATCTTTGCACAGTGCAGACTGGAGAAGTTGTTGACAGCAACTGAGCTACAAAATATAAGTATCTTGATTTTTTTTTTATTATTTTTACAGATTACTGTTTTTACAATTTAATATATATAAAGCACTTTGTCTATTCAGTATCTTCACAAATCCTTATCTGTTTAAAAACTTTCATTTGTCTCTCTATTGCTTGCTGTCTGTAGGCTATTTTATATTTGGTGACTTTGCAGTTGCCCGCCCCTACTGTGACACACCTCCCAATCTAGTGTCATTAACTCATTCTGCTTAATACAGAGAGAACATTTGATAAGGCCTTCTGTTCCTCCTTTTTTCACTTTCAAAAGTAAAACAAAACTTTTTTTTTTTTCGCCTGAACCTTCTTGTGTTCTGACTGTCCTTCTCAAACATTTTGGAAATATAAAGTATATTTCAGAGCATTTGTTATAACTGTATTTGCTATAACTGATTTAAGTATTTTTTTCTGGCTTTTTGATTATTTACTGCTTAGCGACTGCATTTTAGCCTGTTTATACAGCTCTGCATTCTATTTAAACTGTTTTTGTGTTGATTAACTGTTTTGCACTTTTAAAAAGTTATTTGTTGCTTAATTTTACCTGTAGGCTAACACACTCAAGTGTGCTAGCCGTTTAAAAGCATTTATAGCATTTACTGTCTGTTTTTCCTCTGTTTTCTGCAAAAAAAAAAAAAAAAAAAAAAAAAAATCTTGTTTTACTGCCTTACTGAACTAGAATAGTCCAGTCTTCAGAGTTTGCTGATCTCTGGGCTTTGTCTTGGTTCCTGTGCTATTCCATATCCTTATTTGGATAAAAGGAAACGTCTTTGTTCACCAGTGGGAGTGGGGAGCACTGAGACCTATTTGTCCCTAGAGGAGTGGTTCCAGCCAGAAACTTGTAGTCTATTGGCCATTTTGGGTCAATTCCTAGCTCTTTTCAGCCCCTGTAATAAAGCCAGCTTTAGCGGCGCTTTTTCGCTTGTATTCAACTCAGCACAGCTCCTCGTGGTGTCCTGCAGAGTTCTACAAGCAGCAGAGAGCAAAAGAGTGACTTTTCCTGATTTAAGTATTTTTTCTGGCTTTTTGATTATTTACTGCTTAGCGACTGCATTTTTAGCCTGTTTATACAGCTCTGCATTCTATTTAAACTGTTTTTGTGTTGATTAACTGTTTTGCACTTTTAAAAAGTTGTTTGTTGCTTAATTTTACCTGTAGGCTAACTCACTCAAGTGCACTAGCCGTTTAAAAGCATTTATAGCATTTACTGTCTGTTTTCCTCTGTTTTCTGCAAAAAAAAAAAAAAATCTTGTTTTCCCGCCTTACTGAACTAGAATAGACCAGTCTTCAGAGTTTGCTGATCTCTGGGCTTTGTCTTGGTTCCTGTGCTATTCCATATCCTTATTTGGATAAAGGGAAGCTTCTTTGTTCACCAGTGGGAGTGGGGAGCACTGAGCAGCCTATTTGTCCCTAGAGGAGTGGATCCAGCCAGAAACTTGTAGTCTATTGGCCATTTTGGGTCAATTCCTAGCTCTTTTCAACCCTTGCTATAAAGCCCGCTTTAGCGTGCTTTTGCGTGATTTAGCGGGGAGTTGCCCATTGAGCTCCATCGGGCAGCAACGGTTAAACAAGGTTAAACTATTTCTGGCTCCATAAAGTCTGCTCTTCAATTTTTCCCTTAGAACTTCTCTACTTGCAATCTAAACAGTCTATTCTCTATCTCAAAAGCTCAGCACTTGCTCCTAAAGCATTTTTATATAGGTAAAGTACTTATATACTAAACAAAGTACTACATTAGCCTAGAATCCTTGAGTACCCATTTCCCTATAGGTCCCTTCTGACTCAGTTACACAGCAAACTTTTTCACTTTTTCTAGCATGTCGAAGGGTCAGTTGCTAGCGTCCTCTCCTGTTCAGCTGGTGAATCTGGGCATCTTGAGGCAATGTTACAATTGCCTCATGTACACAGACAACCCACTCCT
This sequence comes from Protopterus annectens, assembly GCF_019279795.1. NCBI lineage: Eukaryota > Metazoa > Chordata > Ceratodontiformes > Protopteridae > Protopterus > Protopterus annectens. Next base: position 1,840,784,936 of record NC_056732.1, on the reverse strand, counting down.
TCTCCCACAAAACACAAATACATGTGAGAGATGCAACTATATAGCCAAACTGGAGGCTGAGCTCTCTCAACTCAGGACTGGCAAGACCAGACAGGAGGAGGAGGAAACCACGCACACCACAAACCCAGTTTCACATAGAACTATCACAACTGCAAAACAAACACATAAACACACAAAGACATACTCGGAGGCACTGATCAAAATCTACCAAAACTACAGAGGCCTCCAAAGCAGACACCCAAGCAACTGCCACCTCAAGACATAAGACATGCAACACATAGTTCTCAAAGTCAGTGTGCTAAACAGTCACAGCCCTTAAGGCCAAACACAATGCCAGACACACTTGTTATAGGTGACTCCATAGTCAGACACACTGGCGTCCCACTCACCAGACTGAACAAGGAAAAGATCACAGTAAGCTGCCTGTCAGGCGCTAGAATCCGCCACATAACACAAGCACTCAGGTCACTCCACAGCAAGTACAAGTATGACTCAGTCATTGTCCATGCCGGTGTGAGCGACCTGAGACGATACCTCCCTGGACTACATGAAAGAGACATAGAGGAGCTCTCAGATTATGTAGCCCAGGCGGTATGACCCTGACCCTGAGCAGTATCCTACCCTCACCAAGAATGATGCCACAATACAGAGACAAAATGATCAGCTTTAATAATTGGCTTAATTACTGGTGTCATTCTAAGGGGATCAATGTCTGTCTGCCTGGGATGACATGCTTGACAAGCCACGCTGCCATGAGGGCGGCTTGCACCTGTCACCCTGGGCTTCCGGATATTGGCAAAGGCTCTTGCCACCCCATAGTGCCTTTTTAGGCAAGGCTCAAATGATAAACCTACCGCCCTAGAAAACAAAAATGGAGAAAAACTAAGGGTAATACTGCTCAATGCCAGAAGTCTAAACCTCAAGATGCACGCCCTCGAAGCCCTCCTCAGTATGGAGAACATTGATGTCTGTGCTGTGACTGAAACCTGGTTCAAGGCTCCTGAGAGCACCCCAGCACTATCAGGTTATACCTCATATCATGCGTTCCGGCCCCAAAATCCGGACGAACCACAAAAGGAGGGAGTATGCATATTCATAAAGGATACCCACACCTCCAGGTTAGTGGCAATGCGCGAAGCATCGGAGACCATCCAGGTGCAATTAACCATAGGTAAAACTGCCCTACAGTTTGTAGCATGCTACAGACCACCTTCTCAAACTCAGGAAACCCACACAGCCTTCCTGAAGACACTGGAAGTATGAATGTCTCTCCAAACACCATCATATTGGGTGACTTCAACTACCCAAACATAGACTGGGAACATTACTCAAGCCCCAACACCTAGCCCAAAGGTTCCTGGGTTCATAAACTCAAATGCTATGGAACAACTAGTCACCATTCCCACAAGAGGAGAAAATATACTAGACCTGATCATCACAAACATGGGGACAAAATGCTCCACCGGAAGTATATCCCTCATTGGTGAGATCAGACCATAAATTAATCTCATTGGAGATCCACATCCCACCCCCAGCAAAAAAGACCACAGTGAAGAACTTCTCAAAAGCAAACTTCACACTTCTTAAGACTGGAGTGGTATCCTTCAAGGCGGCCGAGCCAGTGGAAACCACAACCCACGCTGCTGAAACCCTTACAAATGCCTTCTATGAGCACCTCCAGGAATGTATGGATCAAGCAATCCCTAATAAAATCAAGACCCTTTCCACCAAAGGCAGGCGCCCGGTCTGGTGGACCCCAGCCATAAACAAACTCTACAACAAGAGGAGAAAGCTACTACATGACAGAGCAAAATCCTAAAAGGGAAGGCATCTCTGATCAATACTAGCAAAAAACTACGATCACTCATAAAATCATCCAAGGCCAACTTTGAGAGAAAAATCGCTAATGACACAAAGACAATCATAAGGCCTTCTTTAGCTATGTTAGAAACCTGGGTGGAAACTCCCTGGTGCGCTCAGAATTAGTCCAAAATGATAACAAATCACTGAACCCACAGACATTGCCAACATACTGGCAGACAGGTTCAGTGCAAATTTCTCCCTCCCTCCCCCAAAGGAGAAATATCTATCCCACCAGAGTCTAGCCTCCCAAACATCTCAGATGCCCAGGTGAGAGCTGCTCTCTCTAAAGCAAAAACACAGCATCAATGGGACGGACGGTGTCCCCGGCTGTGTGCTACGAACTCAATGAGGAACTAAACTCACACATAAGGCTGCTGTTTAATCTTAGCCTTACTACAGGATACGTACCCAAAGAATGGCGTACGGCAACTGTGGTCCCACTCCACAAAGGCGGTGCTTCTACGGACCCTGGAAATTACTGCCCCATAAGCATGACGAGCCTTGTCTGCAAAGCTATGGAGAGGATCATAATGGAACTCATAAATAAAGACATTGGGGACCTACAGACACTGGATCCTACCCAATTTGGCTTTGTCAAGGGCAGATCCTGCCTCTTGAACTTGGTCGACTTTTTCGAAACAGTCACTAAGGCCATTGATGAGGGTAAGGCAGTTCACACAGCCTACCTTGACCTAGCAAAAGCGTTCGACACAATACCCCACTCGGGCATCATAGAAAAGCTCACCAGCTTAGATGTAAACCCATATGTCACAAGATGGGTTGCAAACTGGCTCAAGGACAGAACACACAGGGTTAGAGTTGCTGGTGCCATGTCAGACTCTAAGCCGGTCATGTGTGGTGTCCCACAGGGCTCAGTCCTGCGTCCTCTCTTGTTCGGCATTTATTTTCTGAAGTGCAGGCAAACATAGGGGATTGTGGCTGACAAAATTTGCAGATGACTGCAAACTGGGCACCATAATTGACACTCCATCAGACACAGACATCCTCCAGAGAGGTCTCATAGAAATGGATAACTGGTGCCAGAGCCATGGCCTTAAGATAAATGCCAAAAAATGTATAGTCATACCCTTTGGGAAAAACAAGGTAACCCCTAATTACCACATAGGTGGTAATCCATTAAACATGGAAGAAGTTATCAGGGACCTGGGGACCCAAGTTGACAGTAACCTCTCTTTTGACACTCACATTGCCAAAGTGGTTAGGAAGACCTTCTACATTGCCCACCTGATCATGAAGGGATTCACATCCAGATCAGGAGAGGTCATTGTACCCCTGTACTCTTCACTTATCAGACCAATGATTGAGTACATTCGGAATGTACCTTACCTGACACCTGCAGCAGTTGGAAAGACCCCAAAAGTTCATCACTAAAAGGATAAAGGGGCTCAAACATATGTCATACGATGCCCGACTGAAGAAACTCCAGCTCTATTCAGTCGCATACCGTCTGCTCAGAGGTGATCTGTGCCTGGCATACAAGGCCATGTCCAACCCAGAATTAATGGACATGCTCCACCTCAAAAATTCCAAATCCACCAGAGCCACGAGAGCAAGAGACTTAAACCTCAACACGGATATAAATAGGACGTGCTGGAGGGACAGATTCATCACCCAGAGACTCCCTACACTATGGAACAGAATCCCAGTCCATGTGAGGCAAAGCCCCTCACTGACTCTGTTCAAGAGAAATCTTGATGAGTGGATGGGAGATCATAGGTTTACCCCGGGAATCATCTCTGTGTCACTGCTGGACAGAGGCACAGCAAACTAATGGGTATAGTATTCTCATCCTAGGGGGTGGTAGAGGCCACACACACCCTGGCTATGTGTATATATGTATGTATACATATATATATAGATATATATATATATATATATATATATATATACACACACACACACACACACACACACACACACACACACACACACACACACGGAGACATATGTGTATATAGATATATATAAATATAGACATACATATATATATATATAAATATATATATATATATATATATATATATATATATATATATATATATATATATATATCTATATATATATATATGTGTGTGTGTATATATATATATATATATGTATATATATATATATATATATATCTATAGCCTATCATTGTTGCGTTTTCTATTAATAAATCATGAAGAATTAGTAGAGGGATCCGAAACGGGTAAACTATTATCTCTTCTGTCAACACCATCATGATGAGCAAAGTTAGAAACAGTGTTAGAAACAATTTGTGTGTCTCTATTAATATTAGATCTGGGGTTGTGATTTCTAAAATTTCTACCACTACAAAAAAAATGCTGTCTAGTATTGCCTAGGTTGGTAGTTCTCTGATTAACAGAATTCCTATAATCTATGTTGTTACTGTTAAAGATCTGTGACTAAACTCTCTTCCTGTTTGATGAAAGGAGTTAAAAAGTCTAGAATCAAAGGTTTGGTTCCTAAGTCTGTTGGTATAATTGAAAGCTTGGTGAAACTTAACAGGGTACGTGTTCCCTGTTACATACTCATTTTGATCTCTAGCTTTCTTATTCTTTTTCCTATTTAAAATGGTAGCTGTAAACCTAGTGATTCTAGGGGAAACTGAATCATGCAGATGTTTATGGAAGCTGAAAAGATCGTGATTGCATACAGTGTCATTGAGAGAAATGATTTCATCTCTCTAAGAACCAAAAGTTGTTTCTTGGTGTCACTGATAACTTTTAATCCATTCAACCCAGCTTCATTATATATTTTGGACAGTTCAACATGTAAGACAGAATTAAACTCAGTTCTGTTTGGGAATCTGTGCAATCTTAAACCTTTATACACAATAGACTGTTGACAACAGGTGCTAAGAAACTGAATGTCAAGCTCAATGCTCTTGAAAGAGATGAACTTTCTCTCTAATTTCATGACCAAAGGTTTACAATCATCTGTATGAATGTGGAAGTGATCAGTCTGTGTTTGGTTAGCATCTGTACAATTGTCCTATACAGAAGGATTTACATAGGTATAATTATTTAAATGACCTAAAAGCTCATTATTGAAAACAGGTACCTGTGGATGGCTAGCAGGATGGGAAACCTGAGAACATACACTCTGTTCAGTTGGTGCACCTGTTACCACAACATCATTAGAACCACATGGCAGACATACATTACATCTAGAGTAATCCTGACTACCAGTGGATTTACTTTGTTGTGTTTGAAAGCAACGTGGTGGTTTACTGGTGACTACATAACTACAATTCTGACCAGAAATCACATCTGTGTTGTTACTCTGCACACAAACATTAACTCAGTCCTGTGTAGCCATATGGCCATTAGTTCCCACCAGCACACTATCAGCAGTTCCCCTCTGTCCATCACAACGATCTCCTAAGTGTTTTGCTACTAAATCAATCGCCTCTGCATTAAGTCCATCTACCTCAAAGCTAGTACTTGTCACTAACTCATAGTCATTTCCCTTTTCAATCTGTCCACCTTGATCCCCTGGTGTGCACAAGCCGTCCTAAATATTACACTGTTATTCCCTTTTCAATCTGTCCACCGTGATCCCCTGGCCTGCACAAAGCCTGTCTAAATACTCCACCTTCGCACACAGATGCACCTTCCATACAACTTTGTGAACAAGGAGGAGTAGAAAAGGAAGTGACTGTGGAGCAATTAAATGTACTCAAGACACCTCCACTATCTTTATCAGGGTTCTCTCTGTCAAGGGAACCAACTGCTGGTGTGGACACAACATCAGAAAGGTCAGCATTAACTTTACTAAAAGAAGACATGCAGCCTTGTCTTATGATGTTTGCACGGAGACTGTCTTCAGTACAAATAATGCCCTTATTTTCTTTGTGTACTGTTCCATTAAACAAGTGTTTGGTAGATGGGAGAGTCCAACAAGTAGTAGAAACAGTCCATGAATTAGTTAAATCTGTGCTGTCAGAGTGCCACGAAGCACTAAACGAACTAAACTTCGGGTTAACAGACAGATTTAACGGACCCTCTCTGACTTCAGTGTCAGAACAGCTCAGGATGGTAGAGTCCCTAATTACCTTATCAGATTCCCCAATACACTTTTTATTAGTAGCAGAGCTTATTCTATCAGTACCAGCCAAAGAACCGACCTCCAAAGTCAAAGATAAACCAAATGATTATTTAGTACATGACCTTCGAGGCTGCTGCTACAAACATTAACATTACTAACAGTTTTATTAAGTGCAAATGCATTAAAGTCATTCGGCTCCAAAACACAACTAGAGTTGACAGCAGTTGTGTAAATGGGCTACGAGACATTAACCAGATCAGTAGAGTTACACATCCTAGTGTTCACACTAGTATTAGCCAACACATTCATGAAACTGGAAGTCAAATTTAATACATTTTTAACACAGTTAACATTCGTTTTAGGTTTGGTGGACAAATCAATGCACATCTCATTTAATGCATACGAGGGACTAGTGCAAACAGTATTGACAGCCAGTGAACCATTAACGGCTGTAGAAGGAGGTACATTAATGGCTACTGTATTAGATCCATTAACAGCTGCTGTAGGAAAAACAATGGCTGCATCAACAGCTGTACACAGATTAACGGCTGCTGCAGGAGGTACATTAACAGCTGCTGTATGATTTCCATTAATGGCTGCTGTAGAATTAAAATTAACGGCTGCCTCAACAGATGTACACACATTAAAGGCTGCTGCAGGAGGTACATCAATAGCTGCTGTATGATTACCAGTAACAGCTGCTTTAGGATATCCATTAACAACTGCTGTAGTATAAACATTAACGGCTGCATCAACGGCTCCAGACACATTGCTGGAACTTTGACACTTAGCTGTATTAAATGAACTGCTGCACGCTTTGTTAAAAGTCAAACATGGAGCTGTTTCAGCTAAATTACAGCACAAAATTTCAAAATTTGTCTCTTTAGTGTTACAAGCTCACTTTTGATATGTCTCTTTAGTGTTAAAAGCTCGCTTTTGATCTGTGTTCAAGCTAGCTTCAGAATTTAATAGCTCCTTGTTTATAATATCAGAAGCAATAGCCAAGTCTATAATGTGATTTTCTGCATCTGTAGAAATAAAAATAGAATTACCTTGTTCCTTAATTAAATTAAGGCATTTAGTGAGCATAGCTTCAGTCTTAACATTCCTGTTCTCCAACGCTTGTTGCCGGTCATTAATAGAGTCTGGTATGGTGTACGTGGATGCATCTAACAAATCCATTTGTGAAGAATCATCTGTGTCAGAGAGGTGCATATTATAATCAACATATTGAACTGGAACCGGACCTGTAATGTAATTGGAATTCTCCTCTAGATTTACAGATTTAAAGACCAGTTTAGTAGCGTCTGGTCCTTGATCACTTAGCGAATTCCAACCTGTGTGGTCCATGTCAACTGTAGGATGCTCAGGAAAGGGAAAAGGTTTCTGAAAACTGTTTGGATTTCAAAGTAATCCACTTAACACCGAAAAATATGAGAAGATGATAACTACATATATCAAAAACTTTTGAACTAGTAAACAAATAAAAATAAATACGGTGAGTAAATAAAATAATTAAATGAATAACTGAACATCCGCAGTGGTGAAGTAAGCTTTCATTCCTGTTTATTGTATCAGAACCTCATCAGAATAGTTCTGACAAGGAACCAGAATATACACAATGTTTGAAAACAGTCATGAATATTAATAAGGAGTTTACACCAATAAAAAAAGAACCACTATAGAATGTCAAGAATGACCTAATGAATATAGAATGTGGTCTTTCAAAATGTTGACTGCTAGAAGCACAAATTACAAATCAACTGCTGAAACTCATCACAAAAAGGTTAGAAAAAGACAGTGTCAATTACATCTTATACAAATCCTTATATATCTAAAACCTTAAATCAAACTGTTACTAATGTAGATAAGTGAGTTAGGAATAGGGAACACATACTATTATATGACTTGCTATAATATTAAAAAATAAATTAAATTGTTGGAACTATTTGAGAGCGCATTTCAAAAAATTGCCTCATTTAATCCAGGGAAGTA
>NC_056732.1:1840735564-1840766507 GCF_019279795.1 Protopterus annectens | reverse complement strand
AAGAAACTAGAAAAAGAACAAAAAATGAAAGTTTTTAAACAGATAAGGATTTGTGAAGATACTGAATAGACAAAGTGCTTTATATATATTAAATTTTAAAAACAGTAATCTGTAAAAATAATAAAAAAAAATCAAGATACTTATATCTTGAGCACAGTTGCGGTCAACAACTTCTCCAGTCTGCACTGTGTAAAGACAGAAACCCTATCAAAGTTAGGGCTTAAAAACCAGAACAGCTTCTTTTTTTTTACAAGAACACAAAAGAAAAAGCCCCCACTAGCCAAAAGATAATTACACAGAGGAAATGTTTCAGTTTACACAATAGCCTAAAGATAGCAAGCACTAGAGAGACAAAATAGCCTACAGACAGCAAGCACTAGAGAGACAAATGAAAGTTTTTAAATAGATAAGGATTTGTGAAGATACTGAATAGACAAAGTGCTTTATATATATTCAATTTTAAAAACAGTAATCTGTAAAAATAATTAAAAAAAATCAAGATACTTATATTTTTAGCTCAGTTGCAGTCAACAACTTCTCCAGTCTGCACTGTGTAAAGACAGAAACCCTATCAAAGTTAGTGCTTAAAAACCAGAACAGCTTCTTTTTTTTTACAAGAACACAAAAGAACCAGCCCCCACTAGCCAAAAGATAATTACACAGAGGAAATGTTTCAGTTTACACAATAGCCTAGAGACAGCAAGCACTAGAGAGACAAAATAGCCTACAGACAGCAAGCACTAGAGAGACAAATGAAAGTTTTTAAACAGATAAGGATTTGTGAAGATACTGAATAGACAAAGTGCTTTATATATATTAAATTTTAAAAACAGTAATCTGTAAAAATAATAAAAAAAATCAAGATACTTATATTTTGAGCTCAGTTGTGGTCAACAACTTCTCCAGTCTGCACTGTGTAAAGACAGAAACCCTATCAAAGTTAGGCCTTAAAAACCAGAATAGCTTCTTTTTTTTTTTTTTACAAGAACACAAAAGAACCAGCCGCCACTAGCCAAAGATAATTACACAGAGGAAATGTTTCAGTTTACATAATAGCCTACAGACAGCAAGCACTATAGAGACAAAATAGCCTACAGACAGCAAGCACTAGAGAGACAAATGAAAGTTTTTAAACAGATAAGGATTTATGAAGATACTGAATAGACAACATGCTTTATATATATTAAATTTTAAAAACAGTAATCTGTAAAAATAATAAAAAAAAATCAAGATACTTATATTTTGAGCTCAGTTGTGGTCAACAACTTCTCCAGTCTGCACTGTGTAAAGAAAGAAACCCTATCAAAGTTAGGGCTTAAAAACCAGAACAGCTTCTTTTTTTTTTACAAGAACACAAAAGAACCAGCCCCCAATAGCCAAAAGATAATTACACAGAGGAAATGTTTCAGATTACACAATAGCCTACAGACAGCAAGCACTAGAGAGACAAAATAGCCTACAGACAGCAAGCACTAGAGAGACAAATGAAAGTTTTTAAACAGATAAGGATTTGTGAAGATACTGAATAGACAAAGTGCTTTATATATATTAAATTTTAAAAACAGTAATCTGTAAAAATAATAAAAAAAATCAAGATACTTAAAGCGGGCTTTATAGCAAGGGGTTGAAAAGAGCTAGGAATTGACCCAAAATGGCCAATAGACTACAAGTTTCTGGCTGGAACCACTCCTCTAGAGACACATAGGCTGCTCAGTGCTCCCCACTCCCACTGGTGAACAAAGAAGCTTCCCTTTATCCAAATAAGGATATGGAATAGCACAGGAACCAAGACAAAGCCCAGAGATCAGCAAACTCTGAAGACTGGACCATTCTAGTTCAGTAAGGTGGGAAAATAAGATTTTTTTTTTTTTTGCAGAAAACAGAGGAAAAACAGACAGTAAATGCTATAAATGCTTTTAAATGGCTAGCACACTTGAGTGTGTTAGCCTACACGTAAAATTAAGCAACAAATAACTTTTTAAAAGTGCAAAACAGTTAATCAACACAAAAACAGTTTAAATAGAATGCAGAGCTGTATAAACAGGCGAAAATGCAGTCGCTAAGCAGTAAATAATCAAAAAGCCAGAAAAAATACTTAAATCAGTTATGGCAAATACAGTTATAACAAATGCTCTGAAATATACTGTATATTTCCAAAATGTTTGAAAAGGACAGTCAGAAAACAAGAAGGTTCAGGTGAAAGAGAAAAAAAAAGTTTTGTTTTACTTTTTGAAAGGGAAAAAGGAGGAACAGAAGGCCTTATCAAATGTTCTCTCTGTATTAGGCAGAATGAGCTAATGACACTAGACTGGGAGGTATGTCACAGTAGGGGCGGGCAACTGCAAAGCCACCAAGTATAAGAGCAAGACACCAACAGGGAGGGAGGGTGGGACAAAATAGCTTACAGACAGCAAGCACTAGAGAGACAAATGAAAGTTTTTATACAGATAAGGATTTGTGAAGATACTGAATAGACAAAGTGCTTTATATATATTAAATTTTAAAAACAGTAATCTGTAAAAATAATAAAAAAAATCAAGATACTTATATTTTGAGCTCAGTTGCGGTCAACAACTTCTCCAGTCTGCACTGTGTAAAGACAGAAACCCTATCAAAGTTAGGGCTTAAAAACCAGAACAGCTTCTTTTTTTTTTTACAAGAACACAAAAGAACCAGCCCCCACTAGCCAAAAGATAATTACACAGAGGAAATGTTTCACTTTACACAATAGCCTACAGACAGCAAGCACTAGAGAGACAAAATAGCCTCCAGATAGCAAGCACTAGAGAGAGAAATGAAAGTTTTTAAACAGATAAGGATTTGTGAAGATACTGAATAGACAAAGTGCTTTATATGATAACTTTGCTTTGAATGTGCGTGCTTTGAATGTGCATGACAATAAGTATAAAAGACAAACAGTTTCTACTTTTGAAAAACGTGTTAACAGTGAGATGGCTTCTGTATTAGTTGTAGATAATAACGCTGCTACTTCTTCACGCTTTGAAAAAAATGAAAATGATGAATGTTTAATGTCTGATACGGCACAAGGGAGTGTAATTTTTGATAATGGCCAAGTCAATGCTGTTTTAGAAACTGAACGAACTAGCACTAGTAACGACGAAGGTGTTGGAAGTAAAAGTAAAGAGAAAAATGGATACAGTAGATCTAACAGTACTAATAAGGAGTTTTTTTCTAATAAAAAACATCAGAGCAACAACCATGGCAATAATAGCAAGAGTACAGTTTTAACTCATAGCAGGACTTTTTTGGGGTCAAATTCGTCGGAGGACGAACTTTAATGGAATCTTTTGATTGTTTTAATGTAATAAATCTAACTAAACATTCATTTAGTGACATTGAGAAGAATGTTTTGAAGTATGGTTTGAATTTTGTACCATGGAATAGGGCTAGCTACAGTAGAACAGTAATGGACATTAAAAAATATACAAGAAAGTTAAATTTGACTTATTTAATGCACGATTTACCATCCACTAACTGTGGGTTAATAAAACCTTCTTGCTATACCCCAAAATTACATCACACAATAAAAGTATTTGAAGAATTATGCATTACTGATATTGGCAAATTGTTTAACACTAGAAGTTGCTTTAAGGACAATTTAACTACACTGGAAAGGAAAGCGTTGGAGAACCTTAAAAGTTTAACAGGACAATTTAGATTCATGAAAAGTGATAAAGGTTCTAATATTATCATTATGGAGCAGGATATATATTGTGCCAACATGTTAAACATACTGGAGAATTTAAATGAATATAAAAAGGTGACTTTAACTGACATTTACAAATCATTTCGCTTTATTAACTATCATCTTTATGAAGCATTAATGTCAGGAGACATCAACACTGAATTGTACAACTTTTGTGTAGCTGAACACCCTAAAATAGGTGTTATTTTTGGAATACCTAAAACACATAAACAGCTGGTTAATCCTCCTTTTCGACCGATAGTCTCTGCACCACATTCCATCACTGAAGGTATTTCATTAGTGCTAGACGCTATTTTGGGGCCACTACTAACTGACTGTCCATCTTATGTTAAGGATTCCTGGCATTTCTTAGAGAAGCTTAGGAATTTTCAAGAAAGTGGGATCTTTGACCCGAAGAAACATATTATTTTCACCTTAGATGTTGTGTCATTATACACATGTATCCCTCATGATGAAGGCGTAGAAGCTGTCCGTAGTTATTTACTAAAGAGAAATGTCCTTTCTAGCAATGCAACATCTACCATTTGTAGTTTGTTGGAAATTATATTAGAAAATAATTTCTTTTTGTTTAAGAATCAATATTTCCAACAGATCAGGGGTGTAGCTATGGGTTCTCCAGCCGCCCCTGCATATGCTAATGCTGTGATGGCATGGTGGGAAATTGAACATATGCCTCTATTAAGCAAAAAATACAATATTGTATTTTATTCCAGATTTATTGATGATTTAATTTTTATGGTTGAGGGTGATGACTGTACAGTGGATGATTTTTTTAACAACATTAATTCTTTGTCCAGTTATTTGAAATTTACCAAAGGTAATAGTGGTTTAACTATTAGCTTTTTAGACATTTGTTTTTGGTGGGATCATGCTGAAAATAGATTTCATAGTAAGATTTTCCGAAAACAGACTTTTACCAATGGTTATCTACACTATCAAAGTAGTCACCCAAAGCACATCATCAAAAATATACCTAGAGGCCAGTTCATCAGAGCTAGCTGTATGACTAGTAAAAAAGATGATTTGATACAGGAATTTGTTTTTATTGCCTCTCTTTTTTTGAACAGGGGATACGATGAGGCCTTAGTAATAGAAAGTGGAAATGAAATTTTTGATAAACATTAAACACACTATCCAGCTATTCTAAACAAATCAAATCATGACATGGTCCATCATAACCTAAGTTCTGGTAGTGTTGAGGCTGGATTAGTGTGTTCATTGGAAATGAATATGGACAGTAGCCGTATTAAATCTACTTTAGAAAAGAACTGGAGAATTAGTCAGGGGAACTATGACATAGCCCAAGTAATTGGTAAAAAACCTAATTTTATTTTTTGAAATAATTATAATATCAAAAAGCTGCTTGAACGTGATAGTTTTACTACCAACAAGGTTAATACTACCAAAAAAGGCATGTTTTGTTGTTACAACTGTAAAATCTGCAGATATATTTCTACAGGTTCATTTATTTCTGTTATTACTGCAGACAGAATTCTGGAGGTACCTGGACACATTACTTGTAATACATCTGGTGTTGTTTATATTGCTTTGTGCACTGCGTGTCCTGCTTTTTATGAGGGAATGACCACCAGAAGCTTGGGGACATGCATTAAAGAACATATATATAGTATAAAAAGTGAAGATCATAACAATGCCTTATTTAAACATTCTATTATTTGTCCTAATTTTAAGAAATTTGTTTTTTCAGTTGTAGAGGTTTGCAAACAAGACATGAGGGCAGGGGATTTTAAAAATTACCTGGAGCAAAGGGAGACTTTATGGCAGATCAAATTAATATCAGATAAACCTCCGGGTTTAAATGAAACAATAAATGTAAAATGTTTTTTAAAATACCGCAAGTTATCTATTAACAAACATCATGACTTGTCTTTCTTTTTAAAATAACTTGGTTATTATTCATTGTAATTTTTTAATTAGTAATTGACTTGTTAACAATTTGGTAATTAGTTTTAATGTGTATTTAAGGGCATTGTTTTTTTGAAAGGATGTATTCTGAGGAAGTCTGTTGATGAAAGCGGTGATTAAAAGCTTTGTACGCTATTTGTTTGGATTCCAGTGTATTTCTCTGGTTGGTTCCTCCTGCCATCATTTTGTTTATTTGTTTTTGGGCTATTTTTCTTGTATAAAAAATCAGCCCCCACTAGCCAAAAGATAATTACACAGAGGAAATGTTTCAGTTTACACAATAGCCTACAGACAGCAAGCACTAGAGAGACAAAATAGCCTACAGACAGCAAGCACTAGAGAGACAAATGAAAGTTTTTAAACAGATAAGGATTTGTGAAGATACTGAATAGACAAAGTGCTTTATATATATTAAATTTTAAAAACAGTAATCTGTAAAAATAATAAAAAAATCAAGATACTTATATTTTGAGCTCAGTTGCGGTCAACAACTTCTCCAGTCTGCACTGTGTAAAGACAGAAACCCTATCAAAGTTAGGGCTTAAAAACCAGAACAGCTTCTTTTTTTTTTACAAGAACACAAAAGAACCAGCCCCCACTAGCCAAAAGATAATTACACAGAGGAAATGTTTCAGTTTACACAATAGCCTACAGACAGCAAGCACTAGAGAGACAAAATAGCCTACAGACAGCAAGCACTAGAGAGACAAATGAAAGTTTTTAAACAGATAAGGATTTGTGAAGATACTGAATAGACAAAGTGCTTTATATATATTAAATTTTAAAAACAGTAATCTGTAAAAATAATAAAAAAATCAAGATACTTATATTTTGAGCTCAGTTGTGGTCAACAACTTCTCCAGTCTGCACTGTGTAAAGACAGAAACCCTATCAAAGTTAGGGCTTAAAAACCAGAACAGCTTCTTTTTTTTTACAAGAACACAAAAGAACCAGCTCCCACTAGCCAAAAGATAATTACACAGAGGAAATGTTTCAGTTTACACAATAGCCTACAGACAGCAAGCACTAGAGAGACAAAATAGCCTACAGACAGCAAGCACTAGAGAGACAAATGAAAGTTTTTAAACAGATAAGGATTTGTGAAGATACTGAATAGACAAAGTGCTTTATATATATTAAATTTTAAAAACAGTAATCTGTAAAAATAATAATAAATATCAAGATACTTATATTTTGAGCTCAGTTGCGGTCAACAACTTCTCCAGTCTGCACTGTGTAAAGACAGAAACCCTATCAAAGTTAGGGCTTAAAAACCAGAACAGCTTCTTTTGGAGCCAGAAATAGTTTAACCTTGTTTAACCGGCGCTGCCCGATGGTGCTCCATGGGCAACTCTGCGCTAAATCACGCAAAAGCGCGCTAAAGCAGGCTTTATAGCAAGGGGTTGAAAAGAGCTAGGAATTGACAAAAATGGCCAATAGACTACAAGTTTCTGGCTGGAACCACTCCTCTAGGGACAAATAGGCTGCTCAGTGCTCCCCACTCCCACTGGTGAACAAAGAAGCTTCCCTTTATCCAAATAAGGATATGGAATAGCACAGGAACCAAGACAAAGCCCAGAGATCAGCAAACTCTGAAGACTGGACTATTCTAGTTCAGTAAGGCGGGAAAACAAGATTTTTTTTTTTTGCAGAAAACAGAGGAAAACAGACAGTAAATGCTATAAATGCTTTTAAACGGCTAGCACACTTGAGTGTGTTAGCCTACAGGTAAAATTAAGCAACAAATAACTTTTTAAAAGTGCAAAACAGTTAATCAACACAAAAACAGTTTAAATAGAATGCAGAGCTGTATAAACAGGTGAAAATGCAGTCGCTAAGCAGTAAATAATCAAAAAGCCAGAAAAATACTTAAATCAGTTATAGCAAATACAGTTATAACAAATGCTCTGAAATATACTGTATATTTCCAAAATGTTTGAGAAGGACAGTCAGAACACAAGAAGGTTCAGGCGAAAGAAAAAAAAAGTTTTGTTTTACTTTTTGAAAGGGAAAAAGGAGGAACAGAAGGCCTTATCAAATGTTCTCTCTGTATTAGGCAGAATGAGCTAATGACACTAGACTGGGAGGTGTGTCACAGTAGGGGTGGGCAACTGCAAAGCCACCAAGTATAAGAGCAAGACACCAACAGGGAGGGAGGGTGGGACAAAATAGCCTACAGACAGCAAGCACTAGAGAGACAAATGAAAGTTTTTAAACAGATAAGGATTTGTGAAGATACTGAATAGACAAAGTGCTTTATATATATTAAATTTTAAAACAGTAATCTGTAAAAATAAAAAAAAATCAAGATACTTATATTTTGAGCTCAGTTGCGGTCAACAACTTCTCCAGTCTGCACTGTGTAAAGACAGAAACCCTATCAAAGTTAGGGCTTAAAAACCAGAACAGCTTCTTTTTTTTTTTACAAGAACACAAAAGAACCAGCCCCCACTAGCCAAAAGATAATTACACAGAGGAAATGTTTCAGTTTACACAATAGCCTACAGACAGCAAGCACTAGAGAGACAAAATAGCCTACAGACAGCAAGCACTAGAGAGACAAATGAAAGTTTTTAAACAGATAAGGATTTGTGAAGATACTGAATAGACAAAGTGCTTTATATATATTAAATTTTAAAAACAGTAATCTGTAAAAATAAAAAAAAAATCAAGATACTTATATTTTGAGCTCAGTTGCGGTCAACAACTTCTCCAGTCTGCACTGTGTAAAGACAGAAACCCTATCAAAGTTAGGGCTTAAAAACCAGAACAGCTTCTTTTGGAGCCAGAAATAGTTTAACCTTGTTTACCCGGCGCTGCCTGATGGGGCTCTATGGGCAACTCCGTGCTAAATCACGCAAAAGTGAGCTAAAGCGGGCTTTATAGCAAGGGGTTGAAAAGAGCTAGGAATTGACCCAAAATGGCCAATAGACTACAAGTTTCTGGCTGGAACCACTCCTCTAGGGACAAATAGGCTGCTCAGTGCTCCCCAATCCCACTGGTGAACAAAGAAGCTTCCCTTTATCCAAATAAGGATATGGAATAGCACAGGAACCAAGACAAAGCCCAGAGATCAGCAAACTCTGAAGACTGGACTATTCTAGTTCAGTAAGGCGGGAAAACAATATATTTTTTTTTTTTGCAGAAAACAGAGGAAAAACAGACAGTAAATGCTATAAATGCTTTTAAATGGCTAGGGCACTTGAGTGTGTTAGCCTAAAGGTAAAATTAAGCAACAAATAACTTTTTAAAAGTGCAAAACAGTTAATCAACACAAAAACAGTTTAAATAGAATGCAGAGCTGTATAAACAGGTGAAAATGCAGTCGCTAAGCAGTACATAATCAAAAAGCCAGAAAAAATACTTAAATCAGTTATAGCAAATACAGTTATAACAAATGCTCTGAAATATACTGTATATTTCCAAAATGTTTGAGAAGGACAGTCAGAACACAAGAAGGTTCAGGCGAAAAAAAAAAAATGTTTTGTTTTATTTTTTGAAAAGGGAAAAAGGAGGAACAGAAGGCCTTATCAAATGTTCTCTGTATTAGGCAGAATGAGCTAATGACACTAGACTGGGAGGTGTGTCACAGTAGGGGCGGGCAACTGCAAAGCCACCAAGTATAAGAGCAAGACACCAACAGGGAGGGAGGGTGGGACAAAATAGCCTACAGACAGCAAGCACTAGAGAGACAAAATAGCCTCCAGACAGCAAGCACTAGAGAGACAAATGAAAGTTTTTAAACAGATAAGGATTTGTGAAGATACTGAATAGACAAAGTGCTTTATATATATTAAATTTTAAAAACAGTAATCTGTAAAAATAATAAAAAAAAATCAAGATACTTATATTTTGAGCTCAGTTGCGGTCAACAACTTCTCCAGTCTGCACTGTGTAAAGACAGAAACCCTATCAAAGTTAGGGCTTAAAAACCAGAACAGCTTCTTTTTTTTTTTACAAGAACACAAAAGAACCAGCCCCCACTAGCCAAAAGATAATTACACAGAGGAAATGTTTCAGTTTACACAATAGCCTACAGACAGCAAGCACTAGAGAGACAAAATAGCCTACAGACAGCAAGCACTAGAGAGACAAATGAAAGTTTTTAAACAGATAAGGATTTGTGAAGATACTGAATAGACAAAGTGCTTTATATATATTAAATTTTAAAAACAGTAATCTGTAAAAATAATAAAAAAATCAAGATACTTATATTTTGAGCTCAGTTGCGGTCAACAACTTCTCCAGTCTGCACTGTGTAAAGACAGAAACCCTATCAAAGTTAGGGCTTAAAAACCAGAACAGCTTCTTTTTTTTTTTACAAGAACACAAAAGAACCAGACCGCACTAGCCAAAAGATAATTACACAGAGGAAATGTTTCAGTTTACACAATAGCCTACAGACAGCAAGCACTAGAGAGACAAAATAGCCTACAGACAGCAAGCACTAGAGAGACAAATGAAAGTTTTTAAACAGATAAGGATTTGTGAAGATACTGAATAGACAAAGTGCTTTATATATATTAAATTTTAAAAACAGTAATCTGTAAAAATAATAAAAAAAAATCAAGATACTTATATTTTGAGCTCAGTGCGGTCAACAACTTCTCCGTCTGCACTGTGTAAAGACAGAGAACCCTATCAAAGTTAGGGCTTAAAAACCAGAACAGCTTCTTTGGAGCCAGAAATAGTTTAACCTTGTTGGTGCTCTATGGGCAACTCCACGCTAAAGCGGGCTTTATAGCAAGGGGTTGAAAAGAGCTAGGAATTGACCCAAAATGGCCAATAGACTACAAGTTTCTGGCTGGAACCACTCCTCTAGGGACAAATAGGCTGCTCAGTGCTCCCCACTCCCACTGGTGAACAAAGAAGCTTCCCTTTATCCAAATAAGGATATGGAATAGCACAGGAACCAAGACAAAGCCCAGAGATCAGCAAACTCTGAAGACTGGACTATTCTAGTTCAGTAAGTCGGGAAAACAAGATTTTTTTTTTTTTGCAGAAAACAGAGGAAAAACAGACAGTAAATGTCATAAATGCTTTTAAACGGCTAGCACACTTGAGTGTGTTAGCCTACAGGTAAAATTAAGCAACAAATAACTTTTTAAAAGTGCAAAACAGTTAATCAACACAAAAACAGTTTAAATAGAATGCAGAGCTGTATAAACAGGTGAAAATGCAGTCGCTAAGCAGTAAATAATCAAAAAGCCAGAAACGAATACTTAAATCAGTTATAGCAAATACAGTTATAACAAATGCTCTGAAATATACTGTATATTTCCAAAATGTTTGAGAAGGACAGTCAGAACACAAGAAGGTTCAGGCGAAAGAGAAAAAAAAAGTTTTGTTTTACTTTATGAAAGGGAAAAAGGAGGAACAGAAGGCCTTATCAAATGTTCTCTCTGTATTAGGCAGAATGAGCTAATGACACTAGACTGGGAGGTGTGTCACAGTAGGGGCGGGCAACTGCAAAGCCACCAAGTATAAGAGCAAGACACCAACAGGGAGGGAGGGTGGGACAAAATAGCCTACAGACAGCAAGCACTAGAGAGACAAAATAGCCTCCAGACAGCAAGCACTAGAGAGACAAATGAAAGTTTTTAAACAGATAAGGATTTGTGAAGATACTGAATAGACAAAGTGCTTTATATATATTAAATTTTAAAAACAGTAATCTGTAAAAATAATAAAAAAATCAAGATACTTATATTTTGAGCTCAGTTGCGGTCAACAACTTCTCCAGTCTGCACTGTGTAAAGACAGAAACCCTATCAAAGTTAGGGCTTAAAAACCAGAACAGCTTCTTTTTTTTTTTACAAGAACACAAAAGAACCAGCCCCCACTAGCCAAAAGATAATTACACAGAGGAAATGTTTCAGTTTACACAATAGCCTACAGACAGCAAGCACTAGAGAGACAAAATAGCCTACAGACAGCAAGCACTAGAGAGACAAATGAAAGTTTTTAAACAGATAAGGATTTGTGAAGATACTGAATAGACAAAGTGCTTTATATATATTAAATTTTAAAAACAGTAATCTGTAAAAATAATAAAAAAATCAAGATACTTATATTTTGAGCTCAGTTGCGGTCAACAACTTCTCCAGTCTGCACTGTGTAAAGACAGAAACCCTATCAAAGTTAGGGCTTAAAAACCAGAACAGCTTCTTTTTTTTTTTACAAGAACACAAAAGAACCAGCCCCCCACTAGCCAAAAGATAATTACACAGAGGAAATGTTTCAGTTTACACAATAGCCTACAGACAGCAAGCACTAGAGAGACAAAATAGCCTACAGACAGCAAGCACTAGAGAGACAAATGAAAGTTTTTAAACAGATAAGGATTTGTGAAGATACTGAATAGACAAAGTGCTTTATATATATTAAATTTTAAAAACAGTAATCTGTAAAAATAATAAAAAAATCAAGATACTTATATTTTCAGCTCAGTTGCGGTCAACAACTTCTCCAGTCTGCACTGTGTAAAGACAGAAATCCTATCAAAGTTAGGCCTTGAAAACAGAACAGTTTCTTTTTTTTTATAGCAAGGGTTGAAAAGAGCCACTGGTGAACAAAGAAGCTTCCTTTATCCAAATAAGGATATGGAATAGCACAGGAACCAAGACAAAGCCCAGAGATCAGCAAACTCTGAAGACTGGCAGAAAACAGAGGAAAACAGACAGTAAATGCTATAAATGCTTTTAAACAGCTAAGCACTTGAGTGTGTTAGCCTACAGGTAAAATTAAGCAACAAATAACTTTTAAAAGTGCAAAACAGTTAATCAACACAAAAACAGTTTAAATAGAATGCAGAGCTGTATAAACAGGTGAAAATGCAGTAAGCAGTAAATAATCAAAAAGCCAGAAAAATACTTAAATCAGTTATAGCAAATACAGTTATAACAAATGCTCCAGTCAGAACACATGTAAAGACAGATACCCTATCAAAGTTAGGCCTTAAAACCAGAAAAGCTTTTTTGTTTTACTTTTGAAAGGGAAAAGGAGGAACAGAAGGCCTTATCCCATTAGGCAGAAGATAATGACACAGAGGAAATGTTTCACAGTTTACACAATAGCCTACAGACAGCAAGCACTAGAGAGACAAAATAGCCTACAGACAGCAAGCACTAGAGAGACAAATGAAAGTTTTTAAACAGATAAGGATTTGTGAAGATACTGAATAGACAAAGTGCTTTATATATATTAAATTTTAAAAACAGTAATCTGTAAAAATAATAAAAAAATCAAGATACTTATATTTTGAGCTCAGTTGCGGTCAACAACTTCTCCAGTCTGCACTGTGTAAAGACAGAAACCCTATCAAAGTTAGGGCTTAAAAACCAGAACAGCTTTTTTTTTTACAAGAACACAAAAGAACCAGCCCCCACTAGCCAAAAGATAATTACACAGAGGAAATGTTTCAGTTTACACAATAGCCTACAGACAGCAAGCACTAGAGAGACAAAATAGCCTACAGACAGCAAGCACTAGAGAGACAAATGAAAGTTTTTAAACAGATAAGGATTTGTGAAGATACTGAATAGACAAAGTGCTTTATATATATTAAATTTTAAAAACAGTAATCTGTAAAAATAATAAAATAAATCAAGATACTTATATTTTGAGCTCAGTTGCGGTCAACAGCTTCTCCAGTCTGAACTGTGTAAAGACAGAACCCCTATCAAAGTTAGGGCTTAAAAACCAGAACAGCTTCTTTTGGAGCCAGAAATAGTTTAACCTTGTTTAACGCTGCCGATGGTGCTCTATGGTAAATCA
This sequence comes from Protopterus annectens, assembly GCF_019279795.1. NCBI lineage: Eukaryota > Metazoa > Chordata > Ceratodontiformes > Protopteridae > Protopterus > Protopterus annectens. Next base: position 1,840,753,078 of record NC_056732.1, on the reverse strand, counting down.
CGCAAAAGCACGCTAAAGCGGGCTTTATAGCAAGGGTTGAAAAGAGCTAGGAATTGACCCAAAATGGCCAATAGACTACAAGTTTCTGGCTGGATCCACTCCTCTAGGGACAAATAGGCTGCTCAGTGCTCCCCACTCCCACTGGTGAACAAAGAAGCTTCCCTTTATCCAAATAAGGATATGGAATAGCACAGGAACCAAGACAAAGCCCAGAGATCAGCAAACTCTGAAGACTGGTCTATTCTAGTTCAGTAAGGTGGGAAAACAAGATTTTTTTTTTTTTTGCAGAAAACAGAGGAAAAACAGACAGTAAATGCTATAAATGCTTTTAAATGGCTAGCGCACTTGAGTGTGTTAGCCTACAGGTAAAATTAAGCAACAAATAACTTTTTAAAAGTGCAAAACAGTTAATCAACACAAAAACAGTTTAAATACAATGCAGAGCTGTATAAACAGGTGAAAATGCAGTCGCTAAGCAGTAAATAATCAAAAAGCCAGAAAAAATACTTAAATCAGTTATAGCAAATACAGTTATAACAAATGCTCTGAAATATACTGTATATTTCCAAAATTTTTGAGAAGGACAGTCAGAACACAAGAAGGTTCAGGCGAAAGAGAAAAAAAAAAGTTTTGTTTTACTTTTTGAAAGGGAAAAAGGAGGAACAGAAGGCCTTATCAAATGTTCTCTCTGTATTAGGCAGAATGAGCTAATGACTCTAGACTGGGAGGTTTGTCAAAGTAGGGGCGGGCAACTGCAAAGCCACCAAGTATAAGAGCAAGACACCAACAGGGAGGGAGGGTGGGACAAAATAGCCTACAGACAGCAAGCACTAGAGAGACAAAATAGCCTACAGACAGCAAGCACTAGAGAGACAAATGAAAGTTTTTAAACAGATAAGGATTTGTGAAGATACTGAATAGACAAAGTGCTTTATATATATTAAATTTTAAAACAGTAATCTGTAAAAATAATTTAAAAAAATCAAGATACTTATATTTTGAGCTCAGTTGCGGTCAACAACTTCTCCAGTCTGCACTGTGTAAAGACAGAAACCCTATCAAAGTTAGGGCTTAAAAACCAGAACAGCTTCTTTTTTTTTTTACAAGAACACAAAAGAACCAGCCCCCACTAGCCAAAAGATAATTACACAGAGGAAATGTTTCAGTTTACACAATAGCCTACAGACAGCAAGCACTAGAGAGACAAAATAGCCTACAGACAGCAAGCACTAGAGAGACAAATGAAAGTTTTTAAACAGATAAGGATTTGTGAAGATACTGAATAGACAAAGTGCTTTATATATATTAAATTTTAAAAACAGTAATCTGTAAAAATAATAAAAAAATCAAGATACTTATATTTTGAGCTCAGTTGCGGTCAACAACTTCTCCAGTCTGCACTGTGTAAAGACAGAAACCCTATCAAAGTTAGGGCTTAAAAACCAGAACAGCTTTTTTTTTTACAAGAACACAAAAGAACCAGCCCCCACTAGCCAAAAGATAATTACACAGAGGAAATGTTTCAGTTTACACAATAGCCTACAGACAGCAAGCACTAGAGAGACAAAATAGCCTACAGACAGCAAGCACTAGAGAGACAAATGAAAGTTTTTAAACAGATAAGGATTTGTGAAGATACTGAATAGACAAAGTGCTTTATATATATTAAATTTTAAAAACAGTAATCTGTAAAAATAATAAAAAAATCAAGATACTTATATTTTGAGCTCAGTTGCGGTCAACAACTTCTCCAGTCTGCACTGTGTAAAGACAGAAACCCTATCAAAGTTAGGGCTTAAAAACCAGAACAGCTTCTTTTGGAGCCAGAAATAGTTTAACCTTGTTTAACCGTTGCTGCCCGATGGTGCTCAATGGGCAACTCCGCGCTAAAAGCACGCTAAAGCGGGCTTTATAGCAAGGGGTTGAAAAGAGCTAGGAATTGACCCAAAATGGCCAATAGACTACAAGTTTCTGGCTGGAACCACTCCTCTAGGGACAAATAGGCTGCTCAGTGCTCCCCACTCCCACTGGTGAACAAAGAAGCTTCCCTTTATCCAAATAAGGATATGGAATAGCACAGGAACCAAGACAAAGCCCAGAGATCAGCAAACTCTGAAGACTGGACTATTCTAGTTCAGTAAGGCAGGAAAACAAGATTTTTTTTTTTTTTGCAGAAAACAGAGGAAAAACAGACAGTAAATGCTATAAATGCTTTTAAACGGCTAGCGCACTTGAGTGTGTTAGCCTACAGGTAAAATTAAGCAACAAATAACTTTTAAAAGTGCAAAACAGTTAATCAACACAAAAACAGTTTAAATAGAATGCAGAGCTGTATAAACAGGTGAAAATGCAGTCGCTAAGCAGTAAATAATCAAAAAGCCAGAAAAAATACTTAAATCAGTTATAGCAAATACAGTTATAACAAATGCTCTGAAATATACTGTATATTTCCAAAATGTTTGAGAAGGACAGTCAGAACACAAGAAGGTTCAGGCGAAAAAAAAAAAGTTTTGTTTTACTTTATGAAAGGGAAAAAGGAGGAACAGAAGGCCTTATCAAATGTTCTCTCTGTATTAGGCAGAATGAGCTAATGACACTAGACTGGGAGGTGTGTCACAGTAGGGGCGGGCAACTGCAAAGCCACCAAGTATAAGAGCAAGACACCAACAGGGAGGGAGGGTGGGACAAAATAGCCTACAGACAGCAAGCACTAGAGAGACAAAATAGCCTCCAGACAGCAAGCACTAGAGAGACAAATGAAAGTTTTTAAACAGATAAGGATTTGTGAAGATACTGAATAGACAAAGTGCTTTATATATATTAAATTTTAAAACAGTAATCTGTAAAAATAATAAAAAAAATCAAGATACTTATATTTTGAGCTCAGTTGCGGTCAACAACTTCTCCAGTCTGCACTGTGTAAAGACAGAAACCCTATCAAAGTTAGGGCTTAAAAACCAGAACAGCTTCTTTTTTTTTTTACAAGAACACAAAAGAACCAGCCCCCACTAGCCAAAAGATAATTACACAGAGGAAATGTTTCAGTTTACACAATAGCCTACAGACAGCAAGCACTAGAGAGACAAAATAGCCTACAGACAGCAAGCACTAGAGAGACAAATGAAAGTTTTTAAACAGATAAGGATTTGTGAAGATACTGAATAGACAAAGTGCTTTATATATATTAAATTTTAAAAACAGTAATCTGTAAAAATAATAAAAAAATCAAGATACTTATATTTTGAGCTCAGTTGCGGTCAACAACTTCTCCAGTCTGCACTGTGTAAAGACAGAAACCCTATCAAAGTTAGGGCTTAAAAACCAGAACAGCTTGTTCTTTTACAAGAACACAAAAGAACCAGCCACAGTAGCCAAAAGATAATTACACAGAGGAAATGTTTCAGTTTACACAATAGCCTACAGACAGCAAGCACTAGAGAGACAAAATAGCCTACAGACAGCAAGCACTAGAGAGACAAATGAAAGTTTTTAAACAGATAAGGATTTGTGAAGATACTGAATAGACAAAGTGCTTTATATATATTAAATTTTAAAAACAGTAATCTGTAAAAATAATAAAAAAATCAAGATACTTATATTTTGAGCTCAGTTGCGGTCAACAACTTCTCCAGTCTGCACTGTGTAAAGACAGAAACCCTATCAAAGTTAGGGCTTAAAAACAGAAACAGCTTCTTTTTTTTTTTACAAGAACACAAAAGAACCAGCCCCCCCACTAGCCAAAAGATAATTACACAGAGGAAATGTTTCAGTTTACACAATAGCCTACAGACAGCAAGCACTAGAGAGACAAAATAGCCTACAGACAGCAAGCACTAGAGAGACAAATGAAAGTTTTTAAACAGATAAGGATTTGTGAAGATACTGAATAGACAAAGTGCTTTATATATATTAAATTTTAAAAACAGTAATCTGTAAAAATAATAAAAAAATCAAGATACTTATATTTTGAGCTCAGTTGCGGTCAACAACTTCTCCAGTCTGCACTGTGTAAAGACAGAAACCCTATCAAAGTTAGGGCTTAAAAACCAGAACAGCTTCTTTTTTTTTTTTTACAAAGAACACAAAAGAACCAGCCTCCACTAGCCAAAAGATAATTACACAGAGGAAATGTTTCAGTTTACACAATAGCCTACAGACAGCAAGCACTAGAGAGACAAAATAGCCTACAGACAGCAAGCACTAGAGAGACAAATGAAAGTTTTTAAACAGATAAGGATTTGTGAAGATACTGAATAGACAAAGTGCTTTATATATATTAAATTTTAAAAACAGTAATCTGTAAAAATAATAAAAATCAAGATACTTATATTTTGATCTCAGCACAACAAAACAGTCTCCTGTCTCTGAAGAAAGAAAGAAAAAATCAAAAAAAAAAAATAAAAAAAAAAAGCTTCTTTTTTTTGGAAAATAGTTTAAGTTTTTTTTTTGTTTTTGCTGCGATGGATGGTGCTGGCTGGGCAACTAAATAAAAAAAAAAAAAAAGCACGCTAAAGCGGGCTTTATAGCAAAGGGTTGAAAAGAGCTAGGAATTGACCCAAAATGGCCAATAGACTACAAGTTTCTGGCTGGAACCACTCCTCTAGGGACAAATAGGCTGCTCAGTGCTCCCCACTCCCACTGGTGAACAAAGAAGCTTCCCTTTATCCAAATAAGGATATGGAATAGCACAGGAACCAAGACAAAGCCCAGAGATCAGCAAACTCTGAAGACTGGACTATTCTAGTTCAGTAAGGCGGGAAAACAAGATTTTTTTTTTTTTTGCAGAAAACAGAGGAAAAACAGACAGTAAATGCTATAAATGCTTTTAAACGGCTAGCACTTGAGTGTGTTAGCCTACAGGTAAAATTAAGCAACAAATAACTTTTTAAAAGTGCAAAACAGTTAATCAACACAAAAACAGTTTAAATAGAATGCAGAGCTGTATAAACAGGTGAAAATGCAGTCGCTAAGCAGTAAATAATCAAAAAGCCAGAAAAAATACTTAAATCAGTTATAGCAAATACAGTTATAACAAATGCTCTGAAATATACTGTATATTTCCAAAATGTTTGAGAAGGACAGTCAGAACACAAGAAGGTTCAGGCGAAAGAAAAAAAAAGTTTTGTTTTACTTTTTGAAAGGGAAAAAGGAGGAACAGAAGGCCTTATCAAATGTTCTCTCTGTATTAGGCAGAATGAGCTAATGACACTAGACTGGGAGGTGTGTCACAGTAGGGGTGGGCAACTGCAAAGCCACCAAGTATAAGAGCAAGACACCAACAGGGAGGGAGGGTGGGACAAAATAGCCTACAGACAGCAAGCACTAGAGAGACAAAATAGCCTCCAGACAGCAAGCACTAGAGAGACAAATGAAAGTTTTTAAACAGATAAGGATTTGTGAAGATACTGAATAGACAAAGTGCTTTATATATATTAAATTTTAAAAACAGTAATCTGTAAAAATAATAAAAAAATCAAGATACTTATATTTTGAGCTCAGTTGCGGTCAACAACTTCTCCAGTCTGCACTGTGTAAAGACAGAAACCCTATCAAAGTTAGGGCTTAAAAACCAGAACAGCTTCTTTTTTTTTTACAAGAACACAAAAGAACCAGCCCCCACTAGCCAAAAGATAATTACACAGAGGAAATGTTTCAGTTTACACAATAGCCTACAGACAGCAAGCACTAGAGAGACAAAATAGCCTACAGACAGCAAGCACTAGAGAGACAAATGAAAGTTTTTAAACAGATAAGGATTTGTGAAGATACTGAATAGACAAAGTGCTTTATATATATTAAATTTTAAAAACAGTAATCTGTAAAAATAATAAAAAAATCAAGATACTTATATTTTGAGCTCAGTTGCGGTCAACAACTTCTCCAGTCTGCACTGTGTAAAGACAGAAACCCTATCAAAGTTAGGGCTTAAAAACCAGAACAGCTTCTTTTTTTTTTACAAGAACACAAAAGAACCAGCCCCCACTAGCCAAAAGATAATTACACAGAGGAAATGTTTCAGTTTACACAATAGCCTACAGACAGCAAGCACTAGAGAGACAAAATAGCCTACAGACAGCAAGCACTAGAGAGACAAATGAAAGTTTTTAAACAGATAAGGATTTGTGAAGATACTGAATAGACAAAGTGCTTTATATATATTAAATTTTAAAAACAGTAATCTGTAAAAATAATAAAAAAAATCAAGATACTTATATTTTGAGCTCAGTTTTGGTCAACAACTTCTCCAGTCTGCACTGTGTAAAGACAGAAACCCTATCAAAGTTAGGGCTTAAAAACCAGAACAGCTTCTTTTTTTTTTACAAAGAACACAAAAGAACCAGCCTCCACTAGCCAAAAGATAATTACACAGAGGAAATGTTTCAGTTTACACAATAGCCTACAGACAGCAAGCACTAGAGAGACAAAATAGCCTACAGACAGCAAGCACTAGAGAGACAAATGAAAGTTTTTAAACAGATAAGGATTTGTGAAGATACTGAATAGACAAAGTGCTTTATATATATTAAATTTTAAAAACAGTAATCTGTAAAAATAATAAAAAAATCAAGATACTTATATTTTGAGCTCAGTTGCGGTCAACAACTTCTCCAGTCTGCACTGTGTAAAGACAGAAACCCTATCAAAGTTAGGGCTTAAAAACCAGAACAGCTTCTTTTTTTTTTTTACAAGAACACAAAAGAACCAGCCCCCACTAGCCAAAAGATAATTACACAGAGGAAATGTTTCAGTTTACACAATAGCCTACAGACAGCAAGCACTAGAGAGACAAAATAGCCTACAGACAGCAAGCACTAGAGAGACAAATGAAAGTTTTTAAACAGATAAGGATTTGTGAAGATACTGAATAGACAAAGTGCTTTATATATATTACATTTTAAAGCAGTAATCTGTAAAAATAATAAAAAAAAAATCAAGATACTTATAGTTTGTCAGTCAGTCAACTTCTTCAGTCTTCTCTGTACTGTAAGAGAAGAAACCCTATCAAAAAAAAAAAAAAAAAAAAAACAGCTTTTTTTGGAGCCAGAAATAGTTTAACCTTTTTTTAACGCTGCTGCCCGATGGTGCTATGGCAAAAACTCCGTAAAAATCACAAAAAAGCACGCTAAAGCGGGCTTTATAGCAAGGGGTTGAAAAGAGCTAGGAATTGACCCAAAATGGCCAATAGACTACAAGTTTCTGGCTGGAACCACTCCTCTAGGGACAAATAGGCTGCTCAGTGCTCCCAACTCCCACTGGTGAACAAAGAAGCTTCTTTTATCCAAATAAGGATATGGAATAGCACAGGAACCAAGACAAAGCCCAGAGATCAGCAAACTCTGAAGACTGGACTATTCTAGTTCAGTAAGGCAGGAAAACGAGATTTTTTTTTTTTGCAGAAAACAGAGGAAAAACAGACAGTAAATGCTATAAATGCTTTTAACAGCTAAGCACTTGAGTCTGTTAGCCTACAGGTAAAATTAAGCAACAAATAACTTTTTAAAAGTGCAAAACAGTTAATCAACACAAAAACAGTTTAAATAGAATGCAGAGCTGTATAAACAGGTGAAAATGCAGTCGCTAAGCAGTAAATAATCAAAAGCCAGAAAAATACTTAAATCAGTTATAGCAAATACAGTTATAACAAATGCTCTGAAATATACTGTATATTTCCAAAATGTTTGAGAAGGACAGTCAGAACACAAGAAGGTTCAGGCGAAAAAGAAAAGTTTTGTTTTACTTTTTGAAAGGGAAAAAGGAGGAACAGAAGGCCTTATCAAATGTTCTCTCTGTATTAGGCAGAATGAGCTAATGACACTAGACTGGGAGGTGTGTCACAGTAGAGGTGGGCAACTGCAAAGCCACCAAGTATAAGAGCAAGACACCAACAGGGAGGGAGGGTGGGACAAAATAGCCTACAGACAGCAAGCACTAGAGAGACAAAATAGCCTACAGACAGCAAGCACTAGAGAGACAAATGAAAGTTTTTAAACAGATAAGGATTTGTGAAGATACTGAATAGACAAAGTGCTTTATATATATTAAATTTTAAAAACAGTAATCTGTAAAAATAATAAAAAAATCAAGATACTTATATTTTGAGCTCAGTTGCGGTCAACAACTTCTCCAGTCTGCACTGTGTAAAGACAGAAACCCTATCAAAGTTAGGGCTTAAAAACCAGAACAGCTTCTTTTTTTTTTACAAGAACACAAAAGAACCAGCCCCCACTAGCCAAAAGATAATTACACAGAGGAAATGTTTCAGTTTACACAATAGCCTACAGACAGCAAGCACTAGAGAGACAAAATAGCCTACAGACAGCAAGCACTAGAGAGACAAATGAAAGTTTTTAAACAGATAAGGATTTGTGAAGATACTGAATAGACAAAGTGCTTTATATATATTAAATTTTAAAAACAGTAATCTGTAAAAATAATAAAAAAATCAAGATACTTATATTTTGAGCTCAGTTGCGGTCAACAACTTCTCCAGTCTGCACTGTGTAAAGACAGAAACCCTATCAAAGTTAGGCCTTAAAAACCAGAACAGCTTCTTTTTTTTTTACAAGAACTCAAAAGAACCAGCCCCTACTAGCCAAAAGATAATTACACAGAGGAAATGTTTCAGTTTACACAATAGCCTACAGACAGCAAGCACTAGAGAGACAAAATAGCCTACAGACAGCAAGCACTAGAGAGACAAATGAAAGTTTTTAAACAGATAAGGATTTGTGAAGATACTGAATAGACAAAGTGCTTTATATATATTAAATTTTAAAAACAGTAATCTGTAAAAATAATAAAAAAATCAAGATACTTATATTTTGAGCTCAGTTGCGGTCAACAACTTCTCCAGTCTGCACTGTGTAAAGACAGAAACCCTATCAAAGTTAGGGCTTAAAAACCAGAACAGCTTCTTTTGGAGCCAGAAATAGTTTAACCTTGTTTAACCGTTGCTGCCCGATGGTGCTCAATGGGCAACTCCGCGCTAAATCACGCAAAAGCACGCTAAAGCGGGCTTTATAGCAAGGGGTTGAAAAGAGCTAGGAATTGACCCAAAATGGCCAATAGACTACAAGTTTCTGGCTGGAACCACTCCTCTAGGGACAAATAGGCTGCTCAGTGCTCCCCACTCCCACTGGTGAACAAAGAAGCTTCCCTTTATCCAAATAAGGATATGGAATAGCACAGGAACCAAGACAAAGCCCAGAGATCAGCAAACTCTGAAGACTGGACTATTCTAGTTCAGTAAGGCGGGAAAACAAGATTTTTTTTTTTTTTGCAGAAAACAGAGGAAAAACAGACAGTAAATGCTATAAATGCTTTTAAACGGCTAGCGCACTTGAGTGTGTTAGCCTACAGGTAAAATTAAGCAACAAATAACTTTTTAAAAGTGCAAAACAGTTAATCAACACAAAAACAGTTTAAATAGAATGCAGAGCTGTATAAACAGGTGAAAATGCAGTCGCTAAGCAGTAAATAATCAAAAAGCCAGAAAAAATACTTAAATCAGTTATAGCAAATACAGTTATAACAAATGCTCTGAAATATACTGTATATTTCCAAAATGTTTGAGAAGGACAGTCAGAACACAAGAAGGTTCAGGCGAAAGAGAAAAAAAAAGTTTTGTTTTACTTTTTGAAAGGGAAAAGGAGGAACAGAAGGCCTTATCAAATGTTCTCTCTGTATTAGGCAGAATGAGCTAATGACACTAGACTGGGAGGTGTGTCACAGTAGGGCGGGCAACTGCAAAGCCACCAAGTATAAGAGCAAGACACCAACAGGGAGGGAGGGTGGGACAAAATAGCCTACAGACAGCAAGCACTAGAGAGACAAAATAGCCTCCAGACAGCAAGCACTAGAGAGACAAATGAAAGTTTTTAAACAGATAAGGATTTGTGAAGATACTGAATAGACAAAGTGCTTTATATATATTAAATTTTAAAAACAGTAATCTGTAAAAATAATAAAAAAATCAAGATACTTATATTTTGAGCTCAGTTGCGGTCAACAACTTCTCCAGTCTGCACTGTGTAAAGACAGAAACCCTATCAAAGTTAGGGCTTAAAACCAGAACAGCTTTTTTTTATTTACAAGAACACAAAAGAACCAGCCCCCACTAGCCAAAAGATAATTACACAGAGGAAATGTTTCAGTTTACACAATAGCCTACAGACAGCAAGCACTAGAGAGACAAAATAGCCTACAGACAGCAAGCACTAGAGAGACAAATGAAAGTTTTTAAACAGATAAGGATTTGTGAAGATACTGAATAGACAAAGTGCTTTATATATATTAAATTTTAAAAACAGTAATCTGTAAAAATAATAAAAAAATCAAGATACTTATATTTTGAGCTCAGTTGCGGTCAACAACTTCTCCAGTCTGCACTGTGTAAAGACAGAAACCCTATCAAAGTTAGGGCTTAAAAACCAGAACAGCTTCTTTTTTTTTACAAGAACACAAAAGAACCAGCACCCACTAGCCAAAAGATAATTACACAGAGGAAATGTTTCAGTTTACACAATAGCCTACAGACAGCAAGCACTAGAGAGACAAAATAGCCTACAGACAGCAAGCACTAGAGAGACAAATGAAAGTTTTTAAACAGATAAGGATTTGTGAAGATACTGAATAGACAAAGTGCTTTATATATATTAAATTTTAAAAACAGTAATCTGTAAAAATAATAAAAAAATCAAGATACTTATATTTTGAGCTCAGTTGCGGTCAACAACTTCTCCAGTCTGCACTGTGTAAAGACAGAAACCCTATCAAAGTTAGGGCTTAAAAACCAGAACAGCTTCTTTTTTTTTTTTACAAGAACACAAAAGAACCAGCCCCTACTAGCCAAAAGATAATTACACAGAGGAAATGTTTCAGTTTACACAATAGCCTACAGACAGCAAGCACTAGAGAGACAAAATAGCCTACAGACAGCAAGCACTAGAGAGACAAATGAAAGTTTTAAACAGATAAGGATTTGTGAAGATACTGAATAGACAAAGTGCTTTATATATATTAAATTTTAAAAACAGTAATCTGTAAAAATAATAAAAAAATCAAGATACTTATATTTTGAGCTCAGTTGCGGTCAACAACTTCTCCAGTCTGCACTGTGTAAAGACAGAAACCCTATCAAAGTTAGGGCTTAAAAACCAGAACAGCTTCATTTTTTTTTTACAAGAACACAAAAGAACCAGCCCCCCACTAGCCAAAAGATAATTACACAGAGGAAATGTTTCAGTTTACACAATAGCCTACAGACAGCAAGCACTAGAGAGACAAAATAGCCTACAGACAGCAAGCACTAGAGAGACAAATGAAATTTTTAAACAGATAAGGATTTGTGAAGATACTGAATAAACAAAGTGCTACATATATATTAAATTTTAAAACAGTAATCTGTAAAAATAATAAAAAAATCAAGATACTTATATTTTGAGCTCAGTGCAACAACAACTCTCCAGTCTGCACTGTGTAAGACAGAACCCTATCAAAGTTAAGGCTTAAAACCCAGAACAGCTTCTTTAAATAGTTTAACCTTGTTTAAGCTGCCGATGGTGCTCAATGGGCAACTCCGTAAATCAAAAAAGCACGCTAAAGCAGGCTTTATAGCAAGGGGTTGAAAAGAGCTAGGAATTGACCCAAAATGGCCAATAGACTACAAGTTTCTGGCTGGAACCACTCCTCTAGGGACAAATAGGCTGCTCAGTGCTCCCCACTCCCACTGGTGAACAAAGAAGCTTCCCTTTATCCAAATAAGGATATGGAATAGCACAGGAACCAAGACAAAGCCCAGAGATCAGCAAACTCTGAAGACTGGACTATTCTAGTTCAGTAAGGCGGGAAAACAAGATTTTTTTTTTTTGCAGAAAACAGAGGAAAAACAGACAGTAAATGCTATAAATGCTTTTAAACGGCTAGCGGACTTGAGTGTGTTAGCCTACAGGTAAAATTAAGCAACAAATAACTTTTAAAAGTGCAAAACAGTTAATCAACACAAAAACAGTTTAAATAGAATGCAGAGCTGTATAAACAGGTGAAAATGCAGTCGCTAAGCAGTAAATAATCAAAAAGCCAGAAAAATACTTAAATCAGTTATAGCAAATACAGTTATAACAAATGCTCTGAAATATACTGTATATTTCCAAAATGTTTGAGAAGGACAGTCAGAACACAAGAAGGTTCAGGCGAAAGAGAAAAAAAAAGTTTTGTTTTACTTTTTGAAAGGGAAAAAGGAGGAACAGAAGGCCTTATCAAATGTTCTCTCTGTATTAGGCAGAATGAGCTAATGACACTAGACTGGGAGGTGTGTCACAGTAGGGGTGGGCAACTGCAAAGCCACCAAGTATAAGAGCAAGACACCAACAGGGAGGGAGGGTGGGACAAAATAGCCTACAGACAGCAAGCACTAGAGAGACAAAATAGCCTCCAGACAGCAAGCACTAGAGAGACAAATGAAAGTTTTTAAACAGATAAGGATTTGTGAAGATACTGAATAGACAAAGTGCTTTATATATATTAAATTTTAAAAACAGTAATCTGTAAAAATAATAAAAAAATCAAGATACTTATATTTTGAGCTCAGTTGCGGTCAACAACTTCTCCAGTCTGCACTGTGTAAAGACAGAAACCCTATCAAAGTTAGGGCTTAAAAACCAGAACAGCTTCTTTTTTTTTTTTACAAGAACACAAAAGAACCAGCCTCCACTAGCCAAAAGATAATTACACAGAGGAAATGTTTCAGTTTACACAATAGCCTACAGACAGCAAGCACTAGAGAGACAAAATAGCCTACAGACAGCAAGCACTAGAGAGACAAATGAAAGTTTTAAACAGATAAGGATTTGTGAAGATACTGAATAGACAAAGTGCTTTATATATATTAAATTTTAAAAACAGTAATCTGTAAAAATAATAAAAAAAATCAAGATACTTATATTTTGAGCTCAGTTGCGGTCAACAACTTCTCCAGTCTGCACTGTGTAAAGACAGAAACCCTATCAAAGTTAGGGCTTAAAAACCAGAACAGCTTCTTTTTTTTTTACAAGAACACAAAAGAACCAGCCCCACTAGCCAAAAGATAATTACACAGAGGAAATGTTTCAGTTTACACAATAGCCTACAGACAGCAAGCACTAGAGAGACAAAATAGCCTACAGACAGCAAGCACTAGAGAGACAAATGAAAGTTTTTAAACAGATAAGGATTTGTGAAGATACTGAATAGACAAAGTGCTTTATATATATTAAATTTTAAAAACAGTAATCTGTAAAAATAATAAAAAAAATCAAGATACTTATATTTTGAGCTCAGTTGCGGTCAACAACTTCTCCAGTCTGCACTGTGTAAAGACAGAAACCCTATCAAAGTTAGGGCTTAAAAACCAGAACAGCTTCTTTTTTTTTACAAGAACACAAAAGAACCAGCCCCCACTAGCCAAAAGATAATTACACAGAGGAAATGTTTCAGTTTACACAATAGCCTACAGACAGCAAGCACTAGAGAGACAAAATAGCCTACAGACAGCAAGCACTAGAGAGACAAATGAAAGTTTTAAACAGATAAGGATTTGTGAAGATACTGAATAGACAAAGTGCTTTATATATATTAAATTTTAAAAACAGTAATCTGTAAAAATAATAAAAAAATCAAGATACTTATATTTTGAGCTCAGTTGCGGTCAACAACTTCTCCAGTCTGCACTGTGTAAAGACAGAAACCCTATCAAAGTTAGGGCTTAAAAACCAGAACAGCTTCTTTTTTACAAGAACACAAAAGAACCAGCCCCCACTAGCCAAAAGATAATTACACAGAGGAAATGTTTCAGTTTACACAATAGCCTACAGACAGCAAGCACTAGAGAGACAAAATAGCCTACAGACAGCAAGCACTAGAGAGACAAATGAAAGTTTTTAAACAGATAAGGATTTGTGAAGATAGTGAATAGACAAAGTGCTTTATATATATTACATTTTAATGCAGTAATCTGTAAAAATAATAAATAAAAATCAAGATACTTATATTTTGAGCTCAGTTGCGGTCAAAAACTTCTCCAGTCTGCACTGGACAGAAACCCTATCAAAGTACAGCTTCTTTTGGCCAGAAATAGTTTAACCTTGTTTAACCGTTGCTGCCCGATGGTGCTCTATGGGCAACTCCGTAAAATCAAAAAAAAGCTAAAAGCGGGCTTTATAGCAAGGGTTGAAAAGAGCTAGGAATTGACCCAAAATGGCCAATAGACTACAAGTTTCTGGCTGGAACCACTCCTCTAGGGACAAATAGGCTGCTCAGTGCTCCCCACTCCCACTGGTGAACAAAGAAGCTTCCCTTTATCCAAATAAGGATATGGAATAGCACAGGAACCAAGACAAAGCCCAGAGATCAGCAAACTCTGAAGACTGGACTATTCTAGTTCAGTAAGGCGGGAAAACAAGATTTTTTTTTTTTTTGCAGAAAACAGAGGAAAAACAGACAGTAAATGCTATAAATGCTTTTAAACGGCTAGCACTTGAGTGTGTTAGCCTACAGGTAAAATTAAGCAACAAATAACTTTTAAAAGTGCAAAACAGTTAATCAACACAAAAACAGTTTAAATAGAATGCAGAGCTGTATAAACAGGTGAAAATGCAGTCGCTAAGCAGTAAATAATCAAAAGCCAGAAAAATACTTAAATCAGTTATAGCAAATACAGTTATAACAAATGCTCTGAAATATACTGTATATTTCCAAAATGTTTGAGAAGGACAGTCAGAACACAAGAAGGTTCAGGCGAAAAAAAAAGTTTTGTTTTACTTTTTGAAAGGGAAAAAGGAGGAACAGAAGGCCTTATCAAATGTTCTCTCTGTATTAGGCAGAATGAGCTAATGACACTAGACTGGGAGGTGTGTCACAGTAGGGGCGGGCAACTGCAAAGCCACCAAGTATAAGAGCAAGACACCAACAGGGAGGGTGGGACAAAATAGCCTACAGACAGCAAGCACTAGAGAGACAAAATAGCCTCCAGACAGCAAGCACTAGAGAGACAAATGAAAGTTTTTAAACAGATAAGGATTTGTGAAGATACTGAATAGACAAAGTGCTTTATATATATTAAATTTTAAAAACAGTAATCTGTAAAAATAATAAAAAAATCAAGATACTTATATTTTGAGCTCAGTTGCGGTCAACAACTTCTCCAGTCTGCACTGTGTAAAGACAGAAACCCTATCAAAGTTAGGGCTTAAAACCAGAACAGCTTCTTTTTTTTTTTTTACAAGAACACAAAAGAACCAGCCCCCACTAGCCAAAAGATAATTACACAGAGGAAATGTTTCAGTTTACACAATAGCCTACAGACAGCAAGCACTAGAGAGACAAAATAGCCTACAGACAGCAAGCACTAGAGAGACAAATGAAAGTTTTTAAACAGATAAGGATTTGTGAAGATACTGAATAGACAAAGTGCTTTATATATATTAAATTTTAAAAACAGTAATCTGTAAAAATAATAAAAAAATCAAGATACTTATATTTTGAGCTCAGTTGCGGTCAACAACTTCTCCAGTCTGCACTGTGTAAAGACAGAAACCCTATCAAAGTTAGGGCTTAAAAACAGAAACAGCTTCTTTTTTTTTTACAAGAACACAAAAGAACCAGCCCCCCCACTAGCCAAAAGATAATTACACAGAGGAAATGTTTCAGTTTACACAATAGCCTACAGACAGCAAGCACTAGAGAGACAAAATAGCCTACAGACAGCAAGCACTAGAGAGACAAATGAAAGTTTTTAAACAGATAAGGATTTGTGAAGATACTGAATAGACAAAGTGCTTTATATATATTAAATTTTAAAAACAGTAATCTGTAAAAATAATAAAAAAATCAAGATACTTATATTTTGAGCTCAGTTGCGGTCAACAACTTCTCCAGTCTGCACTGTGTAAAGACAGAAACCCTATCAAAGTTAGGGCTTAAAAACCAGAACAGCTTCTTTTTTTTTTACAAGAACACAAAAGAACCAGCCCCACTAGCCAAAAGATAATTACACAGAGGAAATGTTTCAGTTTACACAATAGCCTACAGACAGCAAGCACTAGAGAGACAAAATAGCCTACAGACAGCAAGCACTAGAGAGACAAATGAAAGTTTTAAACAGATAAGGATTTGTGAAGATACTGAATAGACAAAGTGCTTTATATATATTAAATTTTAAAAACAGTAATCTGTAAAAATAATAAAAAAATCAAGATACTTATATTTTGAGCTCAGTTGCGGTCAACAACTTCTCCAGTCTGCACTGTGTAAAGACAGAAACCCTATCAAAGTTAGGGCTTAAAAACCAGAACAGCTTCTTTTTTTTTTTTACAAGAACACAAAAGAACCAGCCCCCACTAGCCAAAAGATAATTACACAGAGGAAATGTTTCAGTTTACACAATAGCCTACAGACAGCAAGCACTAGAGAGACAAAATAGCCTACAGACAGCAAGCACTAGAGAGACAAATGAAAGTTTTTAAACAGATAAGGATTTGTGAAGATACTGAATAGACAAAGTGCTTTATATATATTAAATTTTAAAAACAGTAATCTGTAAAAATAATAAAAGAAATCAAGATACTTATATTTTGAGCTCAGTTGCGATGACACTTTTTGTGACAAGTCGTCAGCTCTAGTTAACAAAAGGTTAACTAACGTGGTTAAATTGCCCAAAGCATTCGCTTCATCAGAGGTATTAATGGCATTAAAAGTATTAATGGGATTAAAGTCTCGCTCTTCATCTTGAGAAAAAAGTAGCTGCGAAGCAGTCTTATTATGCCCATTCTGCGTACCAGTAACTCCGCTACCACCAGGCATCTCAAAGAAGATAAACCACAAACACGAAAAGAAAAATAACAACTAAACCTTAAAACAAAAACAAAACCAAGCGGAAACAAACTGGTAAAATGGCATGGACTGTTTATTACTGTAAGCGCTTTCGGCTGAAATAATACTCAGCCTTCATCAGACAACGTACATAACACTCAGCAGCACTTATATATAACAACTCAAGTTAAAACACATAAATCAATTAACCTATCAAAGAACAAAATCAATTAAGACTTATAAAACATTAACATTCAAACTTCAAAGGGCTGAAATTTCAGCCATACAATAAAATTAATTTTTCAATAATCATTTTATATGATTATAAAAAATAAATAACCACCATAAAAAACAGCTAAAGGATGAAGTGCAGGTTAAAAGATGTAATGGGCATTTTTTGCCTCTTTTGAGTGGTGGTACGATGGATAGGCCATCTAAATTAATTACAAACAAGACTATTTCGACCTTACCTAGGATCAATTTTCTATTCACATACAGTGTTGATTATCAAGTTATTAGGGAAAGTCTAGTTAAGAATTGGAACATCATCCTAGAGGATAGAGCATTGGTTAAAATATTAAGTATACACCCAAGATTTGCATATAGAACGGGTGTTAATTTAAAAGGTCTTGTTGAAAAGAGTAGGCCTGTTATTAAACAAAAGGTAGT
>NC_056732.1:1840723064-1840728064 GCF_019279795.1 Protopterus annectens | reverse complement strand
TCGGCTTCATTTATATGTATACCCATGGTTCATAGTTACCCGAACACATGCCTCAACACTTCGCTAACACAGCAGGCATCCATTTTCCTGTTGGGAAAAAACACATTACTACACATGCACCATTCCCTACAGCTCTGGACCCGTGCTGCATGTTGACTCACTCAAAGTATATTCAACCCTCCCAAGCCTATAGTCCTGGCACATACATGTGTTTGATTATCAGGGTGTTCATAGGTTGGTACTAGGCTATCAGCCCTAGGGCCTATACAAGCCTAGCCATAACAATTCCCTGGCTATTTCTTCCCACATTATTTACTTTCCTGGACCCCTGTCTAGCAGGGCGACTGACGTGATCCCTGGGGTGAATTTCCTTTCTCCCATCCAGTCGTCAAGGTTCCTCTTGAAGAGGTCCAAAGAGGCACTCTGCTTGACATGTATGGCAGTATTCCAGAGTCTGGGGAGTCTCTGGGTCAGGAACCTATCCATCCAGCATGTTTTGTTTATTGTGATGACAAGGTTTAGATCCCTGGAGCATGTAGATCTGAGGGATTGGGATTTCTTTAAGTGTAGCATGTCCTACAGCTCTGGGTTTGACATGGCCTTGTATGTTAAGCAGAGATCGCCTCTGAGTAGACGATATGCAACAGAGTATAGCTGGAGTTTTTTAAGGCGGTCAGCATAGGGCATCTGCTTTAGGCCTGTGATTCTTTTAGTGAGGTATTTCTGAGGCCTTTCTAGTTGTTGCAGATGTCTTGAGAGGCACATACCAAATGGGGCATTGTATTCTATAATAGGTCTAATGAGGGATGAGTACAGTGGGACAATGACCTACTTTTTTCTGGATGAAAAACCCTTCGTGATGAGGTGTGCCACATAGAAGGATTTCCTGACTGTTGTGGCGATGTGTGCGTTAGAAGGTGAGACCACTGTCCATCTGTGTCCCTAAGTCTCTTATCACACTTTCTGTGTTTAGTGTACTGCCACCTATATGGTAATTCATGGATACATGTTTTTTCCCAAAGGGGATAACAATACATTTCTTGGCATTGAGCTTGAGCCCATGGCTCTGGCACCAAGCATCTGTTTCTGTAACGCCCTTTTGTAGAGTATCCACATCATTTGGAGGTTCAATAATGGCTCCCAGTGTGATCATCTGCAAACTTTGTTAGCCAGAGGTCCCTTAGTGTTGACCTGTACTTCAAGAGTAGATGCCAAACAAGAGCCATTGGGACTGAACCCAGGTACTCCACTTGTCACTTGTCTGGAGCTGGATTTGGAGTCGGCTACTTTTACAGTGTGGGTTCTATCGGTAAGCCATTTAGCAACCCATTGGGTGACTTAGGGATTAATGCCCAACTTAGTAAGTTTATCTATTATTTCAGAGTGAGGGATGGTGTCAAAGGCCTTGGCAAGGTCTAGATAGGCTGTGTGGACCACCTTACCCTTGTCCATGGCTCTGGAGACTGATTCAAAGAAGTCAATCAGGTTCAGGAGACAGGATCGCTATGAACAAACCAAACTGGGTGGGGTCCAGTGTTTGAAGGTTGCCAGTGTCTTTGTTTATAGGTCATCCAGGTTTAGGCTTGTCTGATTGGGGACTGGGTTGCCCTGTACCTGTTTGAATGTCAGATGTAGCACGTGGACAAGGTTACTACCACTGTTAGCATTCTACCTGTGGTTAGAGACTCGGGGTTTGCCCACCTCTGGCCATCTTGATATGTCAGCACTAGATAATACAGGTTTTCTGCTGCTGTTTTCCTTCTCAGTCATTATGAATGCTTTCTTGTTCCCATGTTCATTTTGTATAGATATATATATATATATATATATATATATATATATATATATATACATACATATATATATGTAGGGTTGCCACCTTTTCAAATGCCTAACGTGGGATATTTTTGGTACAAACGTCAGATTTTGCAGGCCAAAACATACCCACAGCCAGTACAAAGGACAGAACCCCACTTTTTTGACTAAATAACAACATTTTAGTTGCTTATTCTGTTTCTTATAACATTTAGGTGTTTCAGGTTGCTGCTGTTTCCTTTCACATTTGTTATGATTTATATATATATATATATATATATATATATATATATATATATATATATATAAGTTATATTTGTCTGTCCATACACATGCCTATACACCTACATGTGTATTTGCATTTCCCATACTGTTGAATGACTGCCACTTATTTGTTCTTTGCAATTAACAACAATTTTATTAACTATTAACTTTGAAAATTTAATTTTGCAATTTAATATTATGGTACTGGCTTATTAATTATTAATTCTGGTTTATTGGCTACATTTATATACAAATATGTATCTATTTATAATAACCATTTTTTAAATATTGATATGTTCAGATTATATCATCATTTTGCACTGTTATTAGAATCAGATCACATTCGTGACACTTTCTCACATTTATTTATAACTAGGACTTTTGATTACAATAGAATCGCATTAGAGCAGTATATGCATATTTTACAGATGTCATGACATTTTATTAATTCAAATAAAGAACAATACGAAATTAGTCCAAAGAATTTGCCAAAGTACGAGACACCAAAGTTGTTATTAGCGCTTTCATTCACTTTTATTTTACGTGAACTTCCTCAGAAACAACTCTATCATCTATCCAAACTTATTTAAATACACAATGAATTAACACATAATTACCAAAAATAATTGATTAATTGATTCATTAAATCTAAAAAAATACAATCTTAGTAAAAAAAAATATATATAAACATTATTATGTAATATATATATATCAAAATGTAAAACTGTGTGTGAATTAACTATTTCATTTCTAAAAAGCGTTTTATATTAATAACTTCATTAAGACCAGGAGATCGATCAACTCCTAGATATACCTGCCAGATGGATTCTTTACATTCTAGAAAAAGCTTGTTGTTGCCAGTAAATACTCCATTATCTATACTATCTAAAACTGAAAATACAAACTATTAATTCTTAATAGCTTTTTAGTGCAAACATGGACTTTAATTACTATACTCATATTAGTGAGGGGTTGAATGCTACTTATTTTAGCTGGTTTAGATAGATTAACATCTGAATATTTTAAATGGTATACTAATGTTCATAGGTTCATAGGTTCATAGGTTCATACTAGGCTATCTGCCCTAGGGCAATTATAAGCCTAGCCCAGAGTTTTGTGACTTTCGCCACCCCTTTAGTTTGAAGGATACTTATGCCCATTGTTTAGCTGTGCTCTCTTGTCAAGCAAGTGACACTGAGGTGATCCTGGGGAATTTATATACCTCGATCTCCCATCCATTGGTCAAGATTTCTCTTGAACAAAGCCAATGAAAGGTGCTCTGCCTCACATGTACGGGATTTTGTTCCACAGCATAGGGAGTCTCTGGGTGATGAATCTGTCCCTCCCAGCACGTCCTATTGTAATATGACCATATCAAGGTTCAAGTCTCTAGTGCTCTTGTAGATCTGGTGGATTTAGATTTTTTGAGGTGAAGCATGTTCATTGGTTCTAAGGTTGGACATGGCCTTATGTCAGGCAATAGGTCACCTCTCTGAGCGGTGATGGCGAGCTGAGTAGAGAGCTGGAGCTCCTTCAGTGGGCAGCATAGGACCTTATTTTGAGACCCTTTATCCTTTTGGTGCTGAGAACTTTTGGGGCCTTTCCAATTGCTGCAGGTGTCAGGTCAAGATACATTCCAAATGGAAGTTATACTTTCAATCATCGGTCTGATGAGTGATGAGTACACAGGGAATGATGACTCTCCCTTGACCCTACGATGTTGAGATCCCCTTCATGATCAGGTGGGCAATGTAGAAGGTCTTCCTAACTACTTTGGCAACGCGGGTGACAAATGAAAGGTTACTGTCAACCTGGGTCCCAGATCCCTGATAACCTCTTCTGTGCTTGCTTAGTGGATTGCCACCTATATAGGTAGCTGGGGTAACCTTGTTTTTCCCGAAGGGTATGACTATGCATTTTTAGCGTGCGTTTAACTTTAGGCCATGGCTTTGGCACCAGTTATCAGTTTCTATGAGACCCTTCTGAAGGATATCTGTGTCTGATGTGTTTTTAACTATGGTTTGCAGTCATCTACAAACTTTGTCAGCCATAATCCTCCTGTGCTTGCCTGTACTTCTGAAAAGTAGATGCCCGAACAAAGAGTGGACCCCAAGACCGAGCCTGTGGGACACACGCTTGTGACAGGCATGGAATCAGACATGGCTTAACAGCCAACTCTGACCCTGTGGGTTCTGTCCCTTAGCTAGTCTGCAGCCCATCTTGTGACGTATGGGTTTACATTTTAAGCTGGTGAGTTTTTTTATGATGCCCGAGTGGGGTATTGTATGTCGAATGCCTTTGCCAGGTCAAGGTAGGCTGTGTGGACTGCCTTGCCCTCATCAATGGCCTTGGTGACTGTTTGAAAGTCAACCAAGTTTAAGAGGCATGATCTGCCCTTGACAAAGCCAAATTGGGTTTGATCCA
This sequence comes from Protopterus annectens, assembly GCF_019279795.1. Classification (NCBI taxonomy): domain Eukaryota; kingdom Metazoa; phylum Chordata; order Ceratodontiformes; family Protopteridae; genus Protopterus; species Protopterus annectens. Next base: position 1,840,723,561 of record NC_056732.1, on the reverse strand, counting down.
ATGTCTGCAAGGTCCCCTATATCTTTATTTATGAGTTCCATTATGATCCTCTCCATAGCTTTGCAGACCAGGCTTGTCAAGCTGATGGGACGGTGATAGTTTCCAGGACCACAGTTGCCGATACGCCACTCCTTGGGTAGTGGTATCCTGAGGTGAGGCTAAGATTAAACAGCTGCCCCACTTAGTGGTTTAATTCCTCAATGAGTTAGTGGAGCACACAACCAGGGACACCATCTGGTCCCATGGATGCTGTGTTTTTCAAGCTTTTCATATAGAGAGCTGATTTCACCTGAGCATTCGAGATGTTTGGGAGGCTACAATCATCTGGTATATAGATATTTCTCCTTTTTGGGGAGGTGGAGAGGATTTGCACACTGAACCTGCTTCCAGCCAGTATGTTGGCAATGTCTGTAGGTTCAGTGATCTTTCCATCATTTTGAACTAGTTCTGAGCATATCTGGGAGTTTCCTCTCCCAGGTATCTAACATAACTAAAAA